>NW_022280127.1:1104054-1148451 GCF_004355925.1 Anarrhichthys ocellatus
CACACACACACACACACACACACACACACACACACACACACACACACCCTGTGGGCATGTTCATAATTATCATGGGATGTAAACGAGGCTAGGCCTGGCCAGTTTAACATAGTATCATTAATTACAGAATAACACTTTATATGAGTAATATAGAACAACAAATTGTTACAATACCATGATTATGTCGTTGAATTTGTTGAATTAGTCAGTTTAATCAGTTATTTGTTATTTACAGCTTATAATATATAATTACTGTATAACTTAATTTGCTGCTGCTACAGACACATTTCCCCCTGGGGATGAATAAAGTATCTGTCCGTCCGTCTGTCTGTCTTATTTTTTAAATTAAAGAAAATATTTAAATTATAATACAATCATTTATTTCCTAATATTTTGAAATGTGTGTTGTTGAGCAAATAAATACTATTGATGACAATAACAAAGCAAAATGATATCATTTAGAATTATTCACAGTTTACACCGACTTCGGGATCGTAGAATATTTGGGAGGGTGATGAACAGTTTGTCTAAAACCTCGCTGTAAATTATAGTTCTTTAAAGAAAATTGGAATCAGCAGGTCAGACTTAAAATATAACAAACACAAACTGGAATCAGCCAAGAAAATTACAATAGTTGAATCTACATTTTAGACGTGCTGCACATGCTGTAACCTTATGATAAAATAGTTATATTATACTATGAAGGAAGTTGCCAAATAAGAAGTTGTTTAAAGAGTTAAAGACTACGCCTGCGATGTTTCGTCCCACTCTCTCCTAGAGATTCACTAAATCACAAGCAACTAAAACAGTCCACAACAGAATACAGAATAAGCACACACACACACGCACGCACGCACACACACACACACACACACACACACACACACCCCTCTACACACATCGGCTGGTTTATGCGGGAGATGTTGGATTACTGAGGCAAATTAATACTGTGCATCCCCCTTTCTAATTTAATTTAACCTAAAAAGTTGACTATTTTTTTTACATGTGTAAAATAAAGGTACTACAGTTAAAGTATATGATCCCATTTTAACTGTACAAGCAATGATAATTTGGTTCATGTATGTGCAGCAGCGCTAAGTAGAAAAAGGGCTGGTTGAATAGATGTATAAACCGAAAGTTGATTAAAGAATACACTCTACGGACAGCCACATCACTGGTCTCACAGCAGTAATGTTTACATCAGCAAAGTCACTATAAAGTCATTAATAGTTTACTGGAAACAAATCTAAAGTGTTAAATAGATAACATTCCTATGAAGAATGAAGAACAGCTTGTTTAGCTTGTTTTGCTAATCGCCGTGCTAGCACGTTGTGGTTTTGTAAACATGCAGCGGTGGATGAGACTGCAGACAGAGCCGATTCTACATGTTCACATCATGTTTACGCTTGTTGAACAGATATATTGATAAAGTATTGGCTGTTTAGTCGATGAGGTTTTATTGCACTTGCAGTAATGGGCGTGGTTGTCATATTGTGTGGTTGTTTTCTCCACTAGCAGGGCACCCTAGAGGGAACCTCATCACGTTTTCTCCACTAGCAGTGCACCCTAGAGTTCACCAAATCTTGTTTTCTCCACTAGCAAGGCACCCTAGAGGGCACTTCATCATGTTTTCTTCACTAGCAGAGCACTGTAGATGGCACCTCAACATGTTTCCTCTACTGCACACACAGTAGCAGGCAGAAACAGCATTTCATTTTGTCTTACAGCAATCATTTTGCTAAATAAATAAGGTTGGCAGCAGCAGCAACAACAATTGTATTACTGATGATTACAATAATCTGGATATATATTTTTATTCATTTGGCCCAGAAGGGCTCTAAAGCCAAATAGGTAAAAGGGGTTGCGGCTTGAGTCACTTTAGCCACTATGTGTGTACATTCCTGCTCCTGTAAAATGGTCATTCTTTTATTTTTCATACTTATACTAACAAACCAGATATAATGTGTTGATTGAGTGCTTTAAACTTGCTGGTCATCACCTTTGATTGCCTCCTTTTTGCAGTCTTTGTGCTAAGCTAATCTAACCAGCTGCTGAACGTAGCTTCATATTTGACGGACGGATATGACAGCGGTGTCGATCTTCTGGTCAAACTCTGACAGAAATCCAAAACGCACATTACGAGGTTCTGCTTTAACTCTGAGATTCCAACTGCTGAAATTAACGTGATGCAGCAGGATCAGAGACGACTCACTGCTTGTTGTACCACAAACAGGCATTGTCTTCTCTTGACTTTGAAGTATTGTTAGCTCTCTTTAACTCATGATCTTTGAGCATCTGGCTTGTAGAGAGAGCGTTAACCGATCATTTATAGCTTTAATGTTAAGTATCTGCAACTGATATAATCTGCCACCAGGGTCTGTCAATTAATGAGGCAATGACGTTCAGTGTTGGCTTAGGGTGAGGCTGCTTCTTACGTGAGTACTTACGTGAGATATTTCATTAACCTGAAATTAAATCCTAAACAGAACCAGCTAGAACCGAGCACTAGACAGGTCCTTGTGTGGTTCTAATTTAATTCTGTTTGAGCCAACAAGGCAAACGGTAAAAATGATTCCTCACGCTGTCTGTTGTAAACAACTATTCACTTTTTTAGACTCACATCCTGCTTCAACTTCAACCTACTTAGCTTTGTACTTCCGGTCATTGTGTGCACAGTTTTCTGTTTCATAACAGACATTTCAGGTGTGCTCGCTTTCACACTTTTAGTTTTTTACCTCCGAATGAAATGATTGAGATAACCCTGATGAACTGTTGGTTTGTTTCCAAGCTCTGTGTGTGAGACGTCACCGTGTTCCCAGATGATCTCGGTAATTAACTTGAACAGTATAAGGTTATCGTAACCTCATAACCTCTATGAAAGATGGCCAAAACCACAAAAATATGACCCAAGTTGTAATAAAGCAGAATCATTATTTAGGGTTGAAGATATTTCTGTTCCTGTCGATGCATCCTCAATGGAAAACACACTGTTGGTACATCATCAGATTGTGTCCAACAGGTCTGGTAAAAGCAGTGCCTGAGGCTGTGCATGTATAATTGCGTTACAGGTAGACCTGTGGCTGAGAACATGATGTGATAGAGCAGAGTCCGTTTCAGATAAATCGGACACCGGTGGGACTATAAACTGTTATTTGTTATTGAAAAGTGCTGTTTTTAAAGCACATTTTTCCCTGTTAAAGGGTTTTTTTAGGGGAAGATTTTTCTAATCGAATTGAGTGTCTAAAGATAGAGGGTGTCAAGAACACACGCTTCACACCATGCCGCTCTACGTGCCCCTCCAGCACTAGTTTTGGACGACGTGTTAGTTTCCGCTTGTTACATGCATAGAGTCACTTCAAAATACATTTCTGTGTACAAAGGAAACGTACATTTTCTGCTCAGTCTCTTCTTAAAATGAACTTCCAACGTAGTTTGACTTAGATTTAAAGTTTACGTACGCAACAAAACTAATTGGTTAAGTTTAGGAGAAGTTCAGTGTTTGGATTTTAATTAAGAATGTTTGTGACATAAAATAACAACCCTTGTTATGTAACTAGTGTTGGTAAAGTTAAAGGTTAAGCAACACAACTAAGATAAAATGGCAACCTCTCTTCCCCAATGCAATTTTCAAAGTAAGTATTGGAGCTGAAGTATTGTTTTCCTTTCCTCTAAAGATGTTTAATGATAGAAAACGTTAATAATTTAAAAAAAGTATAAGACACTTGTTTCAATGTTGCAAAAACGCAGCACTGGGCCTCAATGGGCTTCATTCATCCACACAAAAGGCCCAATCACTGACTCATGAGTAAATGAATCTTTAATATTTATACTTTGATATGTAGTGTATATAAACTGTACATGTGTATATGGGGTTAAGATTAAGTGTTAACAGACAATATACACTGACGGGAGTCTTATTATTAATACCTCTACAACTTCACTTTAAACGTATAATCAGCCGATCACATGGCAGCAGCTCAATACATTGAGGCCTGTAGACATTGTCAAGACGAGACAGGTGATTGAAGTGACTTTGAAACGGTTGTTGCGTATTTCAAAAGCTGCGGATCTATTGGAATTTTACTCGTGAAAATAATTTGCTGTTTATTGCTCTCCATCAAACAGGTTTGTGTCAATAAAATCAAATCTTAAGATTTAAGCATCTTTCGATATCATTGAATCACCAATGTCTAATAATCTAATAATCTAATAATCTTTGGACTTTGTTGTAATCAAAGTGGTGATACTTGGAAGCCTTAGGAACCCAAGTTGCCATTTGGCAGCATTTACACAAAATCCTCCAAAAACCCAAAGAAAAGGCATAAATATATATAATTGTCTTGACCAGATTGCTAAAGACGGCATAAACGGTAGAAAACAAATCTACATAAATAAAATCAATGCTTGGGTTTCAGAGGTTTATGGCACCTTTAACCAGACCTCATACTGTCAGTAAAACTGTGCATCATTGCCAAGTTTTTAGTATGTGAAGAATTCAGCATGAATGACTTGTGGAGCCATATATTCACACCAGGGCTGCTGTATATTCATATCGCTCTAGCCGTCATTAGTGTCACAGTGGGGAACACTTTAGAGGGAAGAAGATGAACTGATGCGATTGGCCAGAGTTAACACAACCACCAGCATCCACTGATATCCAAGCAGTAATCCAAATATACAACAAATAGCAGATGAGTAGGCAAAGAATACTTTCCATCCACAAGATCAGTATTTTTTTTGAATCGGGACACCTCGGGTGGATTATCACAAGTCCACACGTTGGACACTAACCACAAGCAAAAAAAAAAACCAGAAGCCTTCATTTGGTTCATAGCCATGGTTAACGAGTTCAGCATCAGAATTAATGACAAATCTTATTTTCAAAGATTGATTAATATTAATTGTTTTGACGACCATATTATAAGTGGATCCCGACCATAGATAGTTCAGGTATGATTCTGATTTATCTGCTTCGTTAACACTTTAAGTATTGTAAGATTTGTAGATGAATGATTATTGTTAACTAATGATACAAACTCCCTCATCATCATCATGCTCCTATATAACAATGCACAGGGATGTATGACTGACATAAAAAAACAACCAACCTAACATTTGCATGCTCTCCTTGTATGAACCAATCTGCTCCACATTTCCCCACCGTTAGCTGCACAATACTACAACGTGCAACAAACAGTTAAGGAGGGAAAGCGCCTCTCTCAGGATTGGCTTGTTTTTCTGATGCTAATCCACCCGAGACATGCACTCCCATCCTGAGTCTGTATGAAGCCTTTGTGTTTGGAGAGAACTCCCCTCGGACTCCAGTGTGGTTGTGCGGCAATGGCTGACCTTTCTGTATGACCACAAACGTCTCAAGGCTCTGAAAGGACAATACTGTCAACAACAACAACAACAGCAGGGCGGCTTGTCTCTTTTCTCCATCCTGTTCACCTCTCTGACAGACGGATCCGACATGTATCCTTGGTTTTTTTTCTTTTAGGAGCAATGCACAACAGCCCCCCTATTTGCATACGCTCCGTCTTCAGAAGTTTTACAGGCCAACTCGGGGACACTGCGTGCACTCAGTGAGCGCGCCATGTGCTGCCCCATTCCTGAGTTAATTTGTAACTAGCATCAGTGCCCTATAGCGCAAAAAAGGAAAAATCCAGAAGTTTTGAAATATTGCTGGCTGCGAGCGCTGCCCCTACGGAACGGCCTGCCGAGCACACACAAGGGTCGGTAGTGTGTGTGGAGCCCAGTGTAATTAAAGGGTGCTATAGTGCTGGCAGGACTGAGGTGAAGTTTGTCCCACTGACTCGAGGGATATTTCAGGAGGTGTGTTTAAGTGACAGAGTTGTGAGGAATGTTCCAGCAGGACTCTGAATCTTCCTTATTAACGGGACGCTGCCGTTTTTTCAACTGCGGGCCTTGTTTGTGTAGCTGCTTGTTTGTCGGTTTATTTATTTTTAATCACCAAAGGAAAAGTTTAATATCAACCCAGTGAAGCTTTTTTTTCATGTGATATTTATTCGGCAAAGCCTTTCTTTTTGCACTTTCAATGATTTAAATGTTGAGTTTAAAAACAAATTGAGCTCAGAGTGAGAGAAAGCTTCAGCGCTGCTGGATTTTCATCACTGGTGACACAGTTGGCAGCGCTCCTGCTACCTGACAGAGTTTTTTGGAAGCACATGGCGAAATACTGTGAAGGGAGAATTCCAACTATGGAGGGTGTCAGTGCTGTAACTCCTTCTATTCGCTGACTCGCTTCAGTGTTCTCATCTGCAAAGCGCTGGGAAACTGTTTTCAGGACCAGGGGACGCTAAAAAGCCAAAAAAGCCAAATGTGTCTCGTCACTACAACGAGAGTAGCTGTAGTACTAGCAGTCCACCTTAAAGGTTAGCCCACCTTAAATGAGCTTTGAATATTTATCCCCCCCACTCATCTTTCTGAGCTCATCTTCCTGTTCCACCAGAAGAGATTGACTCCTGGTGACATGTGCTCTGCACTTCAGTAGATCACTTTGATGCAGCGTTAGAGAAAGCGGAGCGTCTGTGTATATGAGTATTCATTTATGTGTTCATTGGGTACGTATTCGGTTTTCATTTTTGGTACTTGGATATTGATCAACAGGCATGTTGGAGACGCAAGAATTAAACCTTAAAATAAGTAAACATAATTTTAAACTTTTTGTCTATGGTATGGTTTTTGTATTAATGTGTGTTACCGAATAAAATCGCACATTATTAGGCACAAAGCTTGAGCTCTGCATTCAAAGACAATTCAAATGACAAAGTTATTGTGTTTCATGGAGGTGCTGATGAATGGCAGGGTTGGGATTTGTAGTTCTTTGAATTGTTGTCGTTCAATACCTACCCGGGATAACATTGTTAGGTCGGATGGATCAGCTTGGTTATTATTTCAAATTGATTGAAACTTGGTGTTTTTGTTGAATCTAAAAAGATGTACCATGTGGTGGGTGGATGTACTCGAATCAAATAAGAAAATTTATTTTGGGTAGTATTGTTATGTTATGTTGATTTGATTTGATATGGACATCACAGTAGCATTATGCTGCGTTCACACCAAACGCGGCGCGAATTATTTGCGCGAGTAGATTACATACAAAGTCTATGCACAGACGCGATGAGACTGGCGCGGCGCGAATTTGCGATTGCGCGGCACGATGGACGCGAATTCGGGGCCAAATCGACCCAAACGCCTGAGTTGAAATTTTTCAACTTCGCCGAAATATTCGTGTTACGCTCCGGCGCGATAGCCTATCAGCGTTGAGTTGCTCCCCCTGTCATCACTGACTTCCAGCCGTTGTTGAATCAGGAAATAAATACTGTAGCCGTCTGTGTTCACGCAGAGCTCTACGATACCTCATATCAATAGAGACCGGACCAAACTATGTGTATACGTGTGTGTGTGTGTGTGTGTGTGTGTGTGTAAACCATATGGTACAAACAATGAATAGACGCTGCCGTATTTACGTCTACATGACGTTAGTCTGAGTGTTGGTGGAGCTGCTACAATGTTAGCATAGCCTAGCACCGCTCCATCCGCTCCATTGAGAAGACAAGTAGCCTACAAATCTGCATCATTACGTTTCGGAGTCCCTTTTTGTCGGTTTATTGCCGTTAAATCACAGCCAAATCAGTTTATTTAGTGTTCATACAGCTGTAGTAAACAGCGACCTGTGGCTTGCTAGACACAGTGAATACAGCTCGATAAAATCCACGGAGCTCCTCTGAACAATATTATGAACCAGACATGACTGCGTTTAGTTTCCCGGGATATCTGTGACTTCCACAACACGTACTAAGCAGAAATATAGGTTATTTTTTCCATGGTTAATGGCGGACAGTTGAACGGCTTTCAGGGCGATAAGCCCCGCCGCCTCTCCGGCGCGATTCGCGCGAATGTACACAAATGGTCCCCGGCGAGACCTGCGCCGCGATTGACGCGAATATGCGGCGCGATTTTTATTTCTGATCGATAGACGAATCTTGTTAAACGATCATTAACCGTTAACTGACTGACTGACTTTGTGCCTTGCGTGCAGGAGTGCTGCAGTGGCAGTTCCTAACAAGCCAACCAGCTGCAAAGATAACCAATACACAGACGGGTTAAAACCATCATTTAGGTATATGATGTCATCTGCATACACGTGTTTTATGGCAACCAGTGCGTTGTAAAATTCCTCCAGTGTTAATAGTTAATCTAAATTCAGCTTGATCTTCTGTTGATGTGGGTAGGTCTATATTATTGAGGAATTTATTTATGTCATCAATGTTTGGTTCATTGTCTGATATACAGTATATAATTCCTGGTAAAATGTGTTTTTTATGTCTTCTGGTGAGACAAGTCTTTTGCGTCTTTTCACGTTTTTTTTTTTTTTGCTGTTAATGACTATTTGTCTTCTATTTCAGCATACTTGTAAACTTGTTGATGCTAAAATGCCAAAATGGAAACAAATATAGGCCAAAAATCCTGAATCAAAAGTCATTACAACGGCACATTTGATGAGCTTTAATAGGGTCTTACTCATCTGTTGGTTTAATTGTTTTTCTGTTATGTTGGTTCCGATATGTTGGTGTTAGCATCTATCAGATTGGAAATAATAATGATTCGGACATCCTCAATTTTTGCACGAAAGTCAAATTTTACACCGAGTTGATTTAAAAAGAAAAGAAAGTAGAAGTTCAAGCAGCTCTTCCTCCTTTCTTAACTTTCGTAATATTAGTACCCACACGTTTGCTCCGGACAGGATTCAAATCCCTTACCAGCACACGTTATGTTCAAATTACCCCACCTGCCCCTAAGCAGTCATCTCTGTCACAATTGGAAGAATTTTCATTTCTATTTACTCATTTAAAAATGTGTCCTAAACACACCTATCATTATTTTAATTTATATTACAAATTGATAATGAAATGAAGATAATTCCATTTTTTTTTGTTTTTTTTAGGATGACATTGTTATTAAAATTTATATTTTATAATGACTAATGACTCGACTACTGCATTTTTCTCTGTGTTATTTTCCTGCAGTGGTGATCATGTGCATGGGAGCGGACAAAATCCGAGAGATCATGCTGGCTGCACACAGACGACGGTTGACCAACGGCAGTTATATGTTCTTTAACGTTGAACTCTTCAACGCCTCTTCTTACGGTAACGTTAACGTCAAGTTACTTTTAAATGTGTGTTTGTTACACAAACTGAAGTTTATTTTACATCTTCTGGTTTTAATGTATGCATACATTTTCTATTCATCTACAGTTCAGGGCATAAATATTTGGACAGTGACATATTTTCTGCTGTTTTGGTGAGAATGTGAAAAAGACGAAAGAAAACCTGTGACATCTGGGACATTAGATCTGAATCATGACTATAAGTGAATGATGACTGATGGAATTTCTCTAAAGAGTTGGTGGTGACCAAAATCAGAATACAGTGTAATAGTAATTCGTAGTAATGTTATTAATAATGTTGCTCTTTGTCAGGCAACTGATTGCTTACATGTTCTCTATTATCTGGTGTCCTACATGCCCACTGACCTCCCTGAACCACACTTACACTTTGAGTCTCCATATTTAAAGGGCACTCTAGTTGATGCAACGCCAATGAACATGCCACTTAATTTAATTTCTGCACTACATAATCATAATTAATGTAAATCGGAGGGAAACTGGGGGTTTAGAGTTAGTTTTCTTAAAGGCCATCTAGCAATGAGGTTGGATATTGCAACCAACGGAATACCCCTCCGCTCACACACTGCGGTGGCCTTCACGTAATTTAAAAATGTGAAAGTCTCTCTAGAGCCAGCTCTTTATTGTCCCAAGTTGTGCATTTTGCTGTATTTTTATCTGCAGGTGAAAAGAAGCACCACATCACCCAACTTTCCTCTCTGTCATTCTATTCAAGTACTGCTAATATATCTCCCTAAATCCTACACATTGGACCAAAAAACAGATTTTGTAAAATGTTTTGGTTTCTACGTTGCCACTGTGTTTAGTACTTTTTTCTTTTTCTTCAAGTGGTGTTTTTCACCTAAAGGCCTCAGCACTTTACTGTAGCCAGCTACTTGGCTCAGTAGCCATGTCTTATCGTCTGTATTCAGTTAAACAAAATTGAAACAATTTATGTTTAACAATAACATTTTGAAATGTTCCTTGTTCTGTCCCTTATAATTAAAACTCTAGGCAATGGTTCGTGGAAGAGAGGAGATAAATACGACAATGACGCGAGGCAAGCCTATGCTTCTCTGAACACGTTGACACTGCTCAGGACAGTCAAGCCCGAGTTTGAGAACTTCTCCATGGAAATGAAAAAGTCCATCGAAAAAGCTGGGTATCATGACTGCAAAGACTGTGGAAGTGTACGTATGTCCGTTTATTAATGCTAGGTCTGCGTTACTGTATTGAAGTTATCAATTCTCCAAAGCGTACGTTGTAAAATAAAATGTCAGAAGCCATTGTGACTGTTGTGCTTCACGCACTGTAATTACAATTAAAGCTGCGAGCAGCGATGAACGGGCCCTGCAATCTGCAGCGCGCTGGGGGTGCTGGCGGGACCCCGGCCTGCGCGGCCGAGAACGTCCGCGACCGTCTGACGGCGCATCCGTGAGTGAGACGGATTTAATCCCGCGTGGACCGCCTGATGCTGGAAATGATGCTTTGCAAATAGTCTGATGCTTCCTGTATCCGCTGCCTGGCGCTAGAACACGTGCAAACATGCATCATGTAGCTCTGTGTCAAATGTAAACCACATTGTGTAAAAGTCATGTAAGTCGGAGGTGTTTATCACAAAATGCAGATTTCCTTTCGCCAGCAGGTGGCGCTGTGAGTACTAGTGAAAATAAGCTTGTAGACATCCTTAGGCCATGAGTGTTATCAAGCATGAGAAGTCTGAGACTGTTTGGAACATGTCCAGCTGAGATACATCAGCTTTTTTCATGGGGAATCACGTAAAGTAGCCGCCCGCTATGGCTAAACGATTCCGTCAAACGTAAAGCTTTTGATAACTTTTAATCACAACTGTCTTGAGATTGTACTGACAAAATTTAAACAGGATCTGATGAAGTCCCTAGGAAGAGTTCGTTGAAGTATAGTGACTAGAAATAGGCCAAAATCGATGGGAAAATGACACATAAATCTAAATGGCCGACTTCCGGTCGGGTTTAGAGCATGGTCCCAAGAGACTTATTTGTAAGTCTCCACAGGATACATCTGCTTATCAACTTTCATACATGTAGCTGAAACGTAGCGCTGGGGCTGCTCTTTTGAAATATTGTAGGGGGCGCTATAGAGGCAATTTAAAACGGATGATTAAAAAAATCATATACAATATTTCGTCCAATGACCTTTGACACATGTAAAAAGTTACATGCGTTTTTGAGCATCCCAAGTTAGTAAAACCATCAGCTTCGCTCAATATTCTCGGCGATTTATCATCAATGTCTTAAGGCTATCCTTACCAAATTCGAGACTCGTCAGGTCACCTGGCTAGGAGGAATAAATAAAAGTATAAAATTTGACATTTCCTTTAGCCAGTAGGCGGCGCTATGAGTTATTGAGTTTTTTTCAATTGAAGTATGTTCAAACTTGAAGTAGCATCATGCATAAGAAGTTTTGTGCGTATTTTCCGCACTATAAGGCGCACTGGATTATAAGGCGCACCTTCAATGAATGGCCTATTTTAGAACTGTTTTTATATATAGGGCGCACCGGATTATAAGGCGCATAGAATAGAAGCTACTACAGTCAAACGTTTGACAGGGGTTGCGTTATGCATCCACTAGATGGAGCTGTGCTAAAGGGAATGTCAACAAAACAGTCAGATAAATCATTCAGTCAAACGTTATTGATTTTTGATTCCATTCACAATACGGTAACTTAAACGTAGAGGGGGACTTTTCCCTGATTCAGTAAACACGTAAAAGAAACAGTCTGATACCACTAAATCAAACGTTAGTGCATTCACAATATAGTAACTCTCGAAATTGTTCAACTTACGTATAAAACGTAGTTAGTGCATTCACAATAACTCAACGTTGTTCAAACGTTAATGTGCATATTCACAATATCTCCCAGCCTTGTTCAGTTGTAAACACGTAAAAGAAACAATCTGATACCGCTAAATCAAAAGTTAGTGCATAACTCAACATTGTTCAGTTATGGTAGGTATATAACACGTAAAGCTCACTTTTTCAGTTCATTCCCCGTCCACGAATCCCTCGAATTTTTCTTCTTCAGTGTCCGAATTGAACAGTTGGGCGAGTACGGCATCCAACATGCCCGGCTCCCTCTTGTCATTATCCGAGTCAGTGTCGCTGCTATTGCCTGGCAGTTCAGTGATTATTCCTGCCTTCGTGAAAGCTCGGACCACAGTTGAGACTGATATATCAGCCCAGGCATCCACGATCCATTGGCAAATAGTGGCATAAGTCGCTCGGCGCTGTCTCCCCATCTTGGTGAACGTGTGTTCACCTTCTGTCATCCACTGCTCTATTCCCATGTTCGGCTGCGTAGCTGACAGCCTTGAGTTTGAACTCGGCGTCGTAAGCGTGTCTCTTGAAAGGTGCCATTTTGGGGTCTTTATACACACAAGTGGTGTTGGACTAGGAGTAAGCACAGTACCGGTGTTTACCGCTATTACTTCGGCGACGCCCCTGACTACGGTAGCCGTAATGCTGCAAGCGGTGCGGCTTTGTAGTTTACCAGTCGTACTGAAACATTTTGACAGAGCGCCGTGTACAACCAGTATAGATCAACCAATTGATCCATATATAAGGCGCTCCGGATTACAAGGCGCACTGTCGTTTTTTGAGAAAATTAAAGGCTTTTAAGTGCGCCTTATAGTGCGGAAAATACGGTACCTTTGAGTTATAACAACTGATATTTTCATAAACAATGAGGCAAAATGGCCGCCACGCCACGTCAAGGTTCTTCGATGAAAGCGTGCGATTTTGATAACTTTTAATCACAAAGGTCTTAAGAGCATCCTGACCAAAGCAGAAGTTGATCGCATAAATTCTCTAGGAGGAGTTCGTTAAAATACGAAGGCTGAAATCTGCAAAAAGTGACACAAAGCACAACTTCACGGGTTTGCTGTAGCGCCCCTTAGTGGTTGAATGCAAAACAAATCTCAGGGTATGTTACAGCATGCGATGTGCACATATGCTGCAAATTTGGGAATTGTAGGACAAACGGTTAAGAAGTTATGTGTATTGATATTAAGCCACGCCCCTAAGAAATTTATTGGTCCATATTTTGTAAACACTAAGAGATATCAAAAAGCTTTTGTTAGCTTTTGATGATCTAGATCCAATAATGATCCACAGCAAATTAAGTAGCAATCGGACGCAGTAGGAGGAGCTTGCAAAAATGTGTTTTTCACTAAATTCAATATGGCGGAAAATCTCAGTAGGCGGAGCTTAGGGGTCTGAGAGGCTTTTTTTTTTAGATCTAGCGGATTGGGACATCTGTGATGAATTTCAAGTAAATCGGACATACTGGCCGAGGGGCGTCGCCGGTCCGATTTGTAGGGGGCGCTAGAGAGCCATTTTTTTTTACACATTTTACACATTCTGCTGCCAAAATTTTGCAAATTTTGGCAGCAGAGTTTCTCCACCAGACGTGACAGGTGTGTAAAATTGGTGAGTTTTCATGCATGGCAAGTACCCCTACAAGCTCCATCCCCAGAAAAATAAAAATCATAAAGAATACCCCTTACAATATCAATAGGGCCTTCGCAGGCCCGACGTTGTCGGTTGCTCGGGCCCTAATAAGGCTATATGTTCCATTTCAGGTCAACATGTTTGTCGAGGGATTCCATGATGCCATGTTGCTGTATGCCATTGCCTTGCATGAAGCCATGAAAAATGGTTACAGTAAGAAGAACGGAACAGAGATCACCTCACGCATGTGGAACAGAACTTTTGAAGGTAAAACACACGGCGCACACTGAGCTAGTGATGACTGCCACTTCACTACCATTATGTTACTATTGTGGTAAAGATCAAATGCAAAACACAAGTAGTGTTATTTTAAATATCCTAGAAATATTATACAGAATTGCAGAGTTTAGAGAGAGAGAGAGTTACCTCAAAAAGACAGTGGCATGTTTGCTGTTTCAAGCTGTTGGTTCTCCTTAAAAACCATCACCGCAGCATGTAGGTAAATACCAGCTGATTGTCCAGCCCAAAAGGCTTAAACTGTTTTTAATATAGAATATCAATACAGTCATATCGCAAAGTTTAACACCTCACGTGATTCAAAGTATCATGCTACTGTCTTTCAGTTAACAATGAAACGCTCCTGTTCTCCTGACAAAAGCAATCGTGTGTCCCATGGAAACTGTGCTGCAAATACAGAAAACTCACTGTCCACTGTAAAGTCATGGTGCAAAATGATGATGTTTCATAAATGTCAATGTTTTGCTCACTATAGAGTAAACGAGTGTTTAGTGAATAAGGTGGTTTTGGACAGAAGGCTTGTTCAAGATGAACCAAGCCTGTGCAGAATGAATCCTGGGCCACACTGCCTAGCTTTACCTGTGTGCAACAGCTACGTCTCTAAGCTGCTGCGGCTTGCATGCATGTAATGTCCACATAGACAGCATTGCCGTTGCGACGTAAAGAAAAGCCAATGCCTTGTTGACCGGATTTTTCCATAGCCTTGGTCTTGAGGGCGGAGAGGGAGGAGAGCCAAACCTTGGGGGATGTAGAACCAGGGGAGGCAGTGATGCCCCGAGTGATGCCCCGAGCCTTCTTGAACACCTCCTTGATGTCCAAGTATTCTACAGGCACTTTAGAGAGGTCAGGGAACTCAGTACTTGGCAAAATCACTCGGAATAATAGGCAGAGTAGATCTAAGACAAACCAAATGGCTCCACTGTAACAAAAAAAATAATAATATAATAATAATAATAATAATAATAATATATATATATATATATATATATATATATATATATATACCACGGCGTTGTCCATGTTTTCGTCTTACAACTTTTTCACAGTGTGTTCTCAGTTCATAAAAGTTAATGTAACCTTTTTGGTTGCCTAAACGTGTGTTATTCAGCATTCGGCTGTACTTGGCTCTCACTTCTGGTTCCAAAAAGCCAAGATGGCGACAGACAAAATGCCAAACTGAAGGCTTCAAAACGGCAATCCACAAACCAAAGGGGGACGTCACGGTGATTTCGTCCTGTTCTTATGTACAGTAAATGAGTAACGGAGGAGGGGGCGTTTCTGGATCGATGGTGTGGCTCACTAGTGCTCTCTCCCGTGCCACCAGCTTATCTTTGATAACATCAGAGAGTGCCTTAAAGAAGGCAACGCAAAGGGACGGAGCATTCCCCTTACTCCCAGCAGCCACAACTCTAAACGCAATAGAGTAGTTGGCCACTTATCTCCCTCCTTGCATCACTTCCAGGAGAGAAATTGTCTAACACCTTCTTGAGTTCTTGAGAGTAACTTTCATATGTTTAATTTTTTTCGTTTGCCGTGATAAGTATTTGTTACAACACTATGCTCTTAATTGAAACTAAAAAGTTCCTGTATCCATTCCAAATTAAAAGACGCATTTCAGTTGACTGATCCCTTCATTTCCTAACGAGGCTTTTTATTAAGAAATATTTGCAGTAACGTGTTTGGTGAAAAGTTGGTGACTTGCATGTTTAACATACCATACTTGAAATGAAGCTATTGCCATTTTGTGACACCTGTACGTTACTACAAAATACAGTTTGATTGGAACATTAGTTTTTTTACAGTCAAAATGTTCAAAACTCTAAACACAATTAGCACAACACCCGCCTGTTGTGGACCATACCATTAACGTGATTCATGTTGTTTTCACGGAATGTGCTCTCAATTAACACATTTCAATAAAGGCTACATTTTCTTTACATACAAGCTTACCTAATACCAAAATGACGAATCTTTTTGTCTTATTTACACAGTTTTTATGTGGGCAATAACGTGTGTCCAAATGCTAAATATTGTATAGACTACAACAGGACTGTGCATTCTAGTGCTTTTTTTCACCTTCTGTGCCGTCGTTTTGTTTTTGAGAATTATTTGATATTGAGTTGGGTTCGCCATGTTTTCATAGATTTGGTGAATGTAGAAACTTTTTTTTTTGCATTTTCAAATATGGAGTGGTATTTCATGGACAAAATGAGGTTTTGAGGAGAAGATGAACTATTTTAAATTAGCTAGTTGTGTGATGTAGATGTGTAGCTCTGTTAACTGTAAAACACATACACACAATATGAAAATGGGACAATAACTATTAAGATGAGTGATTGAGAACAACAAAGTGTTGAAAATAGCGTGATTATATTGTTGAATTTGCTAAATTAAAGGGTTGAAAATGTACATTATATATGCACTTTATATGGGCACAAGGAGTTTATCCACTTTTCTAATCCCCTGGCCTGTATTTTTGTTTGTTCCTGGCGACAATGCCCCTGGCTATAACTTGAGCCCTTGACTATTGGCCTTATTTGAGAAAATATAGTATTTGTTTGTGAATGAAATGTTAGATTATAGGCCCCCGAAACGGTATGTGAATGAAATCCTCTTCTACACTTGCAGAAACATGTTCCAATATTTTCTTGGGGGTTGTAGCTAAGTGATGTTCTCATTGTTTTCACGGTGGTGGACAGGGATCGCTGGTCAGGTATCAATGGACGTCAATGGTGACAGAAATGGAGATTTCTCTTTGATGGCGATGACGAATGTTGAAGCAGGAACCTTTGAGGTGAGAAGAAGCAAAATTCCAACATCGTGACACCTTCCCTAACAGGAAGAAGAAGATAAATATGCTGGATGATAATATGGTATATTCACTTACAGGTGGTGGCCAACTACTTTGGTGAAAATGGAACTTTTCAGCTGCTGCCTGCCTTCAACACGGACCATTTCACGCTGAAAGGAAGACATATAGCACACACAGAGATAGCGGACAAATCATGTAAATGAACACCACAGTTCAGTGACACCTGTGAAATGTGACTTGGTATGTTTCTCTACAGTATGTGTGACGGAGTACATGTTTTTACCAATAACTGCTCTTCCAAACAGGTGGACTAGGAGTATCGGCTTTGACTGGAGTCATAGTAGGAGCTGTTCTAGGAACTGCCATGCTTATAGCATTCTACTTTTTCAGGTAACAATAGGTGATATTTATGTATGCTAATATTGTTGCGTTCGAGTACTATCTGCTAAGTACTGTCAGCTGGCTCAGCCGTTAATCCAACACGTCCACCTGCCCTCCCACTTAAAGGCCTAGAGCAGGGGTCTCAAACTCCCGGCCCGCGGGCCAAATCCGGCCCGCCACGTCATTTTATGTGGCCCGCGAATCCGCCAGCAACATTAAAAAAAAAAAAAAATAATAATAATAATTAAAAGTTAGACTTGATAATAAAAATATCCCCATAGTCGAAATTATGAGATAGAAAGTCACAATTATGAGATAGAAAGTCAAAATGATGAGATACTTAAACACACAGTCATAGAAGCAGCTCTTTGGCTGGTTACCCTACATGTGACATTGAAATGTATTGTGAATACATTGAAGACTACTTTAAACGTGGCTTTAAAACACATGAAATACTTCATGTGGGATTGTGCAAATGCACCCTTGAAAGGATTTTAAGCATTGAGCATTATTGTAATAACTTGTATTTGATATTTGTCTTTGCTATTTTCTTTAATATTTTGATCTTTGATAGAGTAATGTGGGTTTCTTAACCCTAAATTAAAAGGATTTAAGTTATAACAGAAATGTGCTTAAATATATTTTTACATTTATATAACTGCATGTACAATATTCTTACACTTGAATAAACAATAATCAAATGCAGACAGTTATTTACCAATATGTTAGGGAGTAGATACATTTACACAGTCTTACATTTACAACCGGGCCTTTGAGGGCGACCATGATGCTGATGTGGCCCAGAGTGAAGATGAGTTTGAGACCCCTGGCCTAGAGACAGTGGTCCCGGGGTGCAAAAGAGAAAACACAATGGCATGTGGTGAGACTCAAACGGGAATATGTAGGTCCGTATTGAACAATGATTCCTCATTACGGATCGGATGCACTGTCTTGTGGCACATTGCTTCCCCTCTCGGGTCAGTGTTTGTATTGAAGTCCGGATTGTACAACAAATGGAAATTGCTTTTGCGCTCTTTTGCCATAGTGTTTTCTGTTTGGCTGTTGTGCATTCTGAATTGTCGTAGTACTTTAGGGCCACTGTACTTTTTAAACGTATTAAATAAGGAATTGGAAATGAATAAATAAATTACCTGAAAATCACAAAGGCTGGAAACAGACTTCTAGATAAACAATATTATCTAAACTGCTCATTTGGAATTAGCATTAGAAGCGAGCACGCCCAAATGTCTTTCAAATATATGTGTATTGCTTAGAAAAAATACTGTTTATGTAAGTACAGTACATGTACTGAAGGTTGAAGCTGAAAAAGAGTCACTTTGCGAAATGTTATGGACTTTTAAAACACTCATTTTCACCAAATAAGTAATAAGACAGTTTTATCTGCTGCTTACCTAACTCTCATTGATTTTGGTGATTAGGACTTTATGATAACTGAAAAGAATGGCGGTGAAACCTACAGAAAAAAACATGTTGAAAAACACAATTTTTTCTCTCTTTGCAGAAAAAACTACAGGATTACCATTGAGCGCCGCACGCACAGTGAAGAGTGCGACAATGGGAAGCACCGTCAGTTACGAGAGGACTCCATCAGATCGAACTTCTCCGCAGCTTAATCGGCGTCAGCCCCCCAAGAATCACATCTGAATGTGACCAAAGACTTTGCTATGGTTGTCATTGGAACCATGCTGTTAATTAAACATGAGACATTTTTTGTATTTGTATCCTTTAATATTTTGACTTATTGTAACTCAGGACAGTTGTAACAGTCACAAAGCACCACTTACTTGGATTGTCCTCCGTACAAAAGGTATATGATTGTATTGGTGTATAGAAAGCTTTAGCCATAATGTTCTTTTAAAGGTTTTATATACAATATTTAGAGCATAAATATAGCAGCAAACATCTATTTGCTGTGTAAAGATAACATTAAGTAACGGGGTCCTGAACAGAGAATTAAGTCACACTCTGAGCTTCTCTGGTCTTGTTTTTGGTAACCTGGCAGGCAGTGTGTGCACGTTGGAGAACGTGAGTCCATTCCCTCCCGCCCCACTGACTAGCTTTCCACTGCCGCTCTGCACAGCACTCATACGCCGGTAACCGCTGACAATGCTGTCTATACCCAGGCAGCAACCTTTGGTTCTGGCTAGTGAAGCCGATGCGGAAGTGTCTTAAAACTTGCATCCTCTCTACTGACCAGCAGGGGGCGACTCCTCAGGGTGCAGAAATAAGTCTGATTGTATAGAAGTCAATGAGAAAATGACTCTACTTCTCATTTGATTTATTCCCTCAGTAAACATGAGTTTTAAGTTTTCTTCAATACAGCATGATATTCATTTAGTAAAATGATGGTCCCATTTAGTGTAAAATAGACCACAAAGCAGAGTATGCTTTAGGGCGCGGCTACCTTGTGATTGACAGGTTGCTACCAGAACCGTGTATGATGTCTCTACGTCACTCATCCACAGTCCAAATATGGTAACTTCCGTTCATTTGTTGCAAAAAAAGAACAACATGATCACGGCCGTAACCCAATATGGCGACGGACAAATCGCCAAACTCGAGGCTGCAAAACGGTAGTCCACAAACCAATGGGTGACGTCACGATGACCACATCCACTTATATACAGTCTATGCGATGGAGCAGAAGTGTAACCCCCACCCTCCGTTTCCCCCCTCAGGTTAACACTGTTAGCGCAGTCAGCACTGTTGCCGTCGCTAGTGCTGTTTGCACCGTTAGCGCTGCCGCCATTCCAGCTCAGCCACCTCCATGTTTGCTTGTGGTGCCTAGGCTGTGAATGTCGTATACAGCTCCTTTTAAGGGTTTTTCTAAAATAATTTATTTGTTTGTTCTAATATTCAGATGGTGGTTAGCACGACTTCGAATGATTCAGAACAGACAGTATATTGAACACTACGATTGCATGCACTAGTGAGCCGGGTGAGGTCTAGTTTAGCCTCTGGACAAACGGAGGTGTCATGTTAAAGGTTGGTAAACAAAAATGGCGAAGCAAAACTTCTAAGAAATGATACAGCTGGAGCTAACCGACTAAAAAGTGCTATAGGTGAGGTCTCTTATCTATAGGCTATAAGCTACTGATATTAAGCTACTGATATTGTTACGGTTTTCCGTTCACCATTACCTTTGCTGAGATCCAGCAGCCTCCGTACAAATCAAATGTCTCATTCCTAACTGAGCACATTGCTCTTAAAATGAGAAACACTGGATCACATATCTGGAGTACATCTGCACTTTGAGATTGGCTCAGTTACAGTATGTCCTCTTTCCTTTTTAAATGCATCTATTTCATGAATTAAAAAATTTAAAAAAAAGTGTTTCGGCAGAACTTTCTGATTTGGCATTCTTTACGAAGTATGCTTTATTAATGCTTAATAAATCATTCACAAACGTAGAGCAGTAATAAGCCGGTAGTAAGAACAACTTGGGTTGAGTTGTGGTCATTTTGGCTAAACGGCTAACTGTTCTCCCAATGAATTAAAGGAAAACTATATAAAAATATATTACAACTTGGGTTTTATTTTTGTAGCGCTGGCCTTTGGTTCTATCAGTTTTGATTTTCTGATCTGCTATGTGCTCAAGTTTGTTCCCCTGTTGAGCGTTTTGTTTTTAGGAATATAACTGTGTTCTGAGACCTTGAGCACAACGTTATCACAACCGATTAAATCGAAAAAATAGAAGTGGAACAAAAAGAGAATTATAGAGCTCACTTCCTGCTGAAGGAATGTATATTAATAATGGCTTATTACTGGCACATTCATTACTAAATGATTTATCAACATTACCAAAGACATATTATGACCCCTTTTATAAAGTATTCCTTATCAGAAAGTGAAACTGAATTCATAATTAATTGTGATAGTCATGATAGATGATTATGTTTCTGTGTTGTGAAGGCAGCGTGATATGCTTTCCATAAACAGTGATGACTGCATGAAAAAAGTGTTTCAGTCCACATTAGTGACCCTTTAGTTTCTTTAGCTGGTCATTAAGGTTGCATTGTTCATGCAGGATTTAAAGACATGTTTTTTATAGATGCAAAATAAAGACGGTGAACTTGGTAAATAGTTCACTTTGTGTGTTCTGAGAGTAAACCCATTTCTTGTATTCACTTTCAAAAACGGTTTCATTCTGGAGCACCACGGTCGCTGGTTTTGTTTAAAGCTCTGTATAATATTACTATTATAACTTGGTATCTCTTAGGGTATAGTGGCTTTAACGGTGACCTAATGTATTTAAATTATTCTATGTTATTTAACATCAATATTTTCAAATATGTCTCAATATTTAATTTATAGTGATTTTATTAAACTTCATCGTATTTGGTTTCTTCATATCCAGATTTTTCCATCATCTCTTCAACTCCACCTACACTTCAGCTGCAATGAGTTCACGGTATTTGTGTCACATGATACCAGTTATATAATTAGTGTACCGACTGTTTGATTTGTAGAGTAGCCAGTGTCAAATGTGGCATTTAATGTTATTATAATTGAAGTGCTTTGATTAGAACATCTATTTTTATCATTAGGATTTCTTTTATTCTACAAAATCTTTACAAAGAATTTACATTCAAATTTGTAATCGTTACATTTAGTCTGTTTCCTGGCCAGCTTCAAATGATTTGCGCAAAGCTGTGATACTTCCTTATAATTGAGTTGGTGTTTTTTTCATTTGTGTAGCAGTCAAAAGAAGAAAACGTTTAGGCTATAAGAATGTTAGTTAACAATAACCATGCTTGCATGCAAGCAAGCCGGCCCATTCCACTACGTTCACTAAGAAACTGCAATTTTACATATTCTGTAAATGGAATAAATCAGGGGGGGTTCAGGTTTTTTAAATACCTTTAACTAAGTTTAATTTCCCCTCAGTCTCTCTGACTGGGCCGCAAAAGTTCTGTTACTCTGTGTCCGCCACTTTTACTACTTCTACTACTACTACTACTACTACTACTACTACAGTTACTGCTACTACTACTGCTACAGTTACTGCTGCTACTACTACTACTACTGTTACTACTACTACTACTACTATGCTATTTCCTAAATAAATCTAATGTAATCTTTCTGTTGACCTAATAGTATTTAGGCATTTACTTTGGATTGTGGGGGATCGTTGATTTGCAATCAGAGCAGCTCAGACTATTGCCATGGATTCAAATGTCAGCTCAACATTCATTCTACTACATTCTACTCCAGCATAATGTAACAAAAATAAGTTTCGAGATGAGTCAATTTGTTTAAATCCTACCCTACTTACGTATGTTTTGTGATTTAAAAATAGTAAGATCAGACAATGTTTGCCTCTTCTGTAAGGTGGCAGGAGTGAAAATGAGTCATCTTCAACATTTGTTGTGTTCTGGTTTCAGAATTAGGATGTAGGCACGATAAGATGTTTTTTTTTTACTTTGGCAAAGATCATGTTTTTTCCAATTCCAATTGTACATATTTTAAGGCATTAAATTATCAACTGGCTTGAAAACAAAGTGCATATAGATGGCGTAAGCAGGATTAAGGCCCTCCGGACCCCACATAGGTTTGGGCAGGGCCCCTGAATGTTTACAATGTCTGGCTCCGCCTCTGGAATTTACATATACACAATATATATACAATACACACACACACACACACACACATATACATACAACCACACATATCTGGGGTAGCACAGCAAACATGTACAAATGTTTTTACAACCACATACTTGCTGTGCGTCTTTATGTGTGTTCATACACAGCATACATTGTGGGCATTAAGAAGTCCTATCACTGAAGCAGGTAAAATGTTGGCCAACACAAATGAAATCAAAATTATTCCGTTAGTGAAGATCTAGAAGAAGAATTAGATGCCAAGCAGCTGACATTAATCCTGCACTTATTCATATAAGCAGTGCATGAACTGAACATGAAAGAAAGTCCAGTAAAGTAATGTTAACATTACATCCCGTGCACTTCATAATGCTTCATAAACTACCTTTTAAATCTCGGACCGCTGATGTTCTGTTGCCTACATACAGCTCGCTAAAGTTAGGAGACATACTTAAGATTCCGCTTGTGAAAAAAAGTTTTAACTATTAAAACAACCTGTCAAGAAGAAATGATTTGTCCCACAAAGATTACACAATTTCTGCAGGTCATTGGATTAGAAAGGACTTTAATTTAGTAAAGTAATTTAGTCATTCTTTATTTTTTTCATTTTCCAATACAAATTTTTAATAGCTTTAGTTTATAAATGTTGCCTTTTATTTAATTATTGTCCTGTTGTCCCTGTGGAAAAAGAGGCAAAGTTGCAGAACTACATTAAATGACCACATCCAAAGTTCTAGCACAGTAGTTTTAATCACTAGGTGAATAATGGAGGACTGCACTCTGAAAATAGTGATTCTGTTTAGCTTTATGGAAAGCTAAACAATTCAGTCCTGCACTGGGATATAAGGACATATTTTGCGTTTTAGACACTATAGACATGGTAGAGCTGCGGTATTTTCAAATCCCTTAAATGCCTTTCTTTTGGTCAAAGGATCCAAGTCCATGGTGAGTGTTTGGGTGTACAAATGAGATGAAGGTGATGATGTTTTCAATATGGAGTGCACAGTGATGTGTGAGTTTGACAGTGTGAAATTAAATAACTATGTAACGTAATAGTAATGTTAAAGGTAATAGCAATCTGTTAAAGTAAAACTTCAATCTTTTAATTTGAGAGACTGCTTTACCAAAACTGCTTTTCAGACCCTACGCACTATACAGCAAGGCTTGTTATGGGTCATTACTTTGGCACGTACTCAGAGATGCGGCCATCCACGAGAACCAAAGCAATCTACTTTCAGATATGTCATATGTGGGAAAATGTGCTGGTGATGTGGTGATCACGAAGACAAAAATATAGCCGCATAGAAGGGAAACAGCTAAACTTCAGGCTAAACTTCAGGTTTCACAAAGCTGAGCACAGTCACTTCAGTTGGTTTAATTCTGTCTAAAGAAGGCATGAGACCAATCCGACACTTGTTATCATGACTATGCATGCAGCCTTTCAGTAATTACACACTCAAAAGTTCTGCCAGTCCTAAATATTCAGCAAGTGTGGTGATATTTGGACAAACTGTCATTGATTTATACGTGCCAAATATGCGCCAGGCCAATGTTCATGTTTTGGTATTTGTGGCGCAACCTATTGAGTGATTTCTAAATAATTTGACACACATGGTTGAACGTTATTATGAAACATATCCTGTGAGTCTTGTGTTGACTGGACAAACAGTTTCTGATTTATAGGCTGATTTGGGTGGTGGCACACTCATTCTCTGTATTTTGTTGTGCTTCCTAGTGGCCAAATTGAATGATACGTGAAGGGTATATTTCAGGTACTCTTGTGGACATAGTACATGAGTTGTGTGAAGATTAGCCAAACAGTTGTTGGTTTTGGTCTAGTTATGTGCTGAGCCGCGTCCATTTGAAGTTCATTGGTCAATATCATTAAACTAAAAGACATATTTAACAAGCTTTGTCCAATAATGATCCAAAGAAAGTTTTATGCCAATCAGACCAATGTTTATTTTTTTCTTCAAAAAATGTAGAATGGCTGAAAATCTAGTCAGGTGGACTGATGGTCATTGAGCCGGTTATTTGTGTCAAATTTCAAATCAATCAGACTTACGTTGTGAGGGGAGTGGCCTTTCCAACATTAAGTGTTAGTGCATTAATTATAGCCCCATCATGTGGCCGATTGGAGTCATATTTCTTGGGAAGCACTTTCACATCATCTCCAGTTATTGGGCCAAGTTTATTGTTTCTGGCTCGCTCCAGCTCACAGGAATTTGAGCCGCTGCGACAGACAACAAATAGTAGCAAAACCGACACAAAAATAAAATGGAGTCCTTTACCGGGGCTTGAACCCTAATTCAATTCTTCCCCAATTCAAAACTCCTGGATGAATGGAGAGGTGAGAGCCCTATCAAGAGCTAGAAAAGCAACCTTTCATTCAGGTGACAAGAAGGCATACAGCATCACCAGATCAAGACTGAAACCTGGCTTTAAACATCAGGAGATACTGGAGAGTGACCTCAAGGAAACGTGGCAGGCGATCAAGACCATCATGGGCTCCAAAAGCAGGAGCAACCCCATCATGTGTGATCTTAACACCTATTGTGTGGTCCGCAGTCCCGTACATGATATGAATGCTCATCGGTTTAGCAAAAGGAGGATATCCGATGCCACTGAAGCTATAAACAAGGCACTGAATGTTGGAGGCACACAGACTCTGTTTATGTTTCTGTAGACTCTGTCCTGGTTTTCTGTTTATGTTTGTCTCGTTTGGATCATCTATGATAATTCCATAATAAAACACCATGTTTGTACATGTGTTGCACGATAAGAGCCCGATTAGCGACTTCTTCTGATGCATCTGAACCTTTTCTGAGAACATCACAGAGAGAAAGTCACTGCAGCTGACCACTAATGCACACATAATGATCATGTGATACATGCGCCTTTCTGTCATTTAAGTGACTGCACTCATTTCTTGAAGAAAGATGCACTTTCTCACAATGTTAAGATGTTTTTTGCATACACCAAAGACCAATCGCTTGTTTTTCAGCCCCTATTTCGAATTTTAAATTTTCTGTTTTTTCTCAGAAAAACAATCTCTGATGGTGACAGGGACTTCCTGGAGGCACCGCTAAAAATAGAGGAGAACATGCCTCTTAATAACTGCCTCGAGTTGGTTGGCCTTCCAATGTTTACAGAAGATTTTTTTTGTCCGTTATTGCTTGAGGCTCACAGCGTAATGATGCACTTGAAGCTGGCTCCGTGACCCATTCCATGCACACTGCGGGTGTATCGTTCATTCACAAAAAAACAAAGGGTACTCTAGTGGTTAGGATCCATCAGAGGCCATGCTTATGTCTGGCTAGTGCCCATGTACTTTATCAGGGGAAATGTTGCTGGTCTTCAAAAGGGTAACAGATATTTTGGCATTCAGATAACATATGATTAGAAAGAGATAGTTTGAGAAATATATAAATTATATTTCTGATATATTGGACTCCCCATCTGTTGCTCTGCTCTTGTCAACCCTAACCCATCCTTCTGCTCTTTTCCGACTTCTTCACTTCTCATCTCACTCTTCTGGGTGGAGCCAACTGATTGAGACCGTCCACAGGTGTGGATGCTTTTCAGGACAGGGATGCAGGTTTTGGCAAGAGGATGCCAAACAGAAAAACAGAATATTCCTTCCTTTATTGCTTTAATGCTTCTCCTATACTGCCTCTCCAACCCGTTTGCCATTCAAAAAATGTTGGCATTGTACATTTCTGTAAAACCAACATTGAATGTGGACGTTTTGGTTTTCTTTTGAAATGGATCAAACAAACACAGGACTTTCATCCAAGAGACCATGGTTTGTGTCCCCTGTGAAACCAAAAATACAATTTGGGATTACGCTTGTTGCTTGTAGTTATGTTGAGGTTATGTTGTTACGTTATTATTTTAACACAATCCATAATCTTTTTTCTCACTTAGACCAAGTAGTGTTGTTGCCTAAACCTAACCAGTCGTTACACAGCGTCACACATGTCATTGTGCGTTTACGCAAGTGTGATAAGAGGCTGATATGAAACGTGTTCATAAAACGTGTTTCCGGTACAGAAACGGTGACATTCAGCGTATCCGCGGTTTGCAGAAGCTTTCAATGACAACATTTTTTCTTGCGACAGGGTTGGCCTCGGTTTGGTTCGCATTCATTCATCTTCATCCAAATGCTAACTTACTTTTGCACCGATCCTGCTTGTTGCCTCCTTCATTTCTGTGCTGTTTTACAACCACTTTTGTAACAAGAGTCAAATTTATTTTGCACGCATGCATTTAAAACGTTTATAAAATAGCTTTTGTGTTTTGGAGACGTTCTCCATTTGCAGGGAAACAGCAAACACAACATATTACACAACAGCTGAGTTCGGGACCTGACAGGAACAGAAGCAAGGCGTCTATCAGTATCCGTGGTAATGGATGTTTCCTGAGAACGGTGAGTGTATCCCACAATTTACTTGTTTATTTATACCCACCCCCCTAACAATCCACAGCTGTGACGGTAGTTTGATGTGGAGAAATACTCCATGGTTAAGTGCTAGTGAGGGAGAGCAGTTAGAGAAAGGGTCCTTAATGTCCAACTGTAGCAATCTTCACAAAAGCAGGAAGCGGAATCTGCCAAACATCTGCACCACTTACAACCTCTTGGAGGGGTCACCTGGAGTGGAGTCATGCTCACAGGCTACCTAAGGGAGGTTTACTCATAAGTTCTCATTTATAAGTTTTGTTAATTTTAGAGGAAGCTATTTGGGTGCAATACGAAACATCTAAAAATAAAGGGGGGACTATGTCAATGCTTCGTTAATCACTAGTAGGTCGCCAGTCTTGACATTCAAACCTCAAACCGTAACTTATTCCTTAAATAATACTTCTTTACCAAATTTGATGCCATTTCAAAAGGAAACATCCACATAGTTAGTATTGTATTTTCCTTTTTCTTTTCATTTTGCTGTGTTTGAGACGTTTCATGGCCTTTACAGTAGAAAGTAGAGAGGTATTTTCAGGAAAATGTACTTAAATTAGCTCCCTCCTTAGTTGCTATCTCAGTGAGAGCAACGAAGGAGGGACCCCTCTCCCTGGATGGACAGAAGTGCAATAGACGTAATATATGAAGAATGAACAACATAATACAATTACAACATAGTTAATAATTTTACCTCTTTGGGCCTTGAACTGTTGTTTTGTAAAAGTCCCCAAAAATCTAAATTTAAAAAGAAACTATGAACTAGTTGTCTGTTAAATGTAGAGGTAAAGAAATGGGGTCCCCCTGAATTTGTAGTGAGATAGATGTAAAAAGTGGCATATACTCATAAACCAAACATTGCTATATAATTTAATTCAGGCAGAATTTACATTTCCCGTCATCTTGAGAAATGCGTTGTGAGTGTTTTGAGTAACATGTGTTTTAAAAAATGTATTTCCTGTCACTCCACTGCTTAAGTGTCCATTCATGACATTAGTCATCAAATCTCTGTTTGCGCTGTTTTGGTTTTAGAGCTCAACCACCGGTTCAAACAGCAGACAACCACATTGTTTTTTTTACAATATCTCTGTGTTATTTTCCATTGGAGACTCTATGTACAGTTTTTTAATTAAGAGCTTATTGTATTTTCTTTATGGTCCCCAGCCTTCAAGAATGTAACATTACTGGATAAACTAGGACTGCAGCCAGCCTCAGGTGTCATGGTATGACCAGATCATATAGCACTAACTAAATATAAGGGAATTCATGGTGATTTATGGTTAATCTAACGTTTCTCTGTGAGCACTGGTAGTCATTAATTTGCTGACTCCACGGGGTGTTTAGATTTTGCAAGGGGAAGATAAAACTCTGTGTTGACATTATACTGTTGCATGTGAGGCTGTAAAACAGTGGCATCCAGGCGGGAATGTTTGGAGTGATGCCTGAAGTTTGATTGGTATCAACATCACAGAAGGAGCCACTCAGTGTTAGCCTCAACAAAGAAAGCTCATTTTGGCCATTTCCCTATTACCCTATCAGAAAGTCTGTGATGTTGATTTGGACATTATCCATCTGGCCATCATCTGTTGACTTGGATGACGTCAAAAAAACTTTTATCAGATAGAATTCTCACACTATACATGGCCAAGTTGACAATTTGCAATGGAATGCATCCCCTCTCAGCTTTGGAAGAAATGGCTTCCTTCCTTCTTTACTTTATACTTCCTGTCTCATTAGTCCCGCACATGCTTTATGGTTGTTGTACTTCTCTTCTGCATATCATGGTGTTTTTACACATGTTTGAGTTAACTTAATCAATCATATGTCTTAACTTAATATCAAAATGATTTGCCCATCACAAAATAATAAAAAAGTTAGTTAAATATTGGGATTTCAAAGGAATGTTTCTGATACAGTAACTGAAAGGAACCCTGCAGGAATTTAGCTGTTTATATTCCAAGACAACATCTGGGCAACTCTGGGCATGAGTACCACAATCTGGATATTGAACCTTCTTACAAACAGACCACAGACAGTTGGGATTGGCAGCCACACCTCCTCCGCTCTACTTTTGACTCTAAATGGACCATTATTTACTAAATGAACATCTTGTTGTATTGAAGAAGACTTGAAACTAGAGATTGAGACCATCAACTCATGTTTACTGAGGGAATAAATCAAGAGAGAAGTAGAGTCATTTTCTCATAGACTTCTATACAACCAGACTTCTTTTTGCATCCACAGGAGTCGCCCCCTGATGGCCATTAGAAAGAATGCAAGTTTTAAGACACGTCAACATTGGTTTCACTCAGCAGAAGGTTGTTGCCTGGTTTTGAGTCTTATCAAAATTGTCATCATATATCAGGATAAGGCATTTGGGATTCTATCGGGCCATTGAAAATTGTAGTAAGCTTATTACGGCGCTATAGGAATACAGCAAACCAAATATGAGAATTTATGTGTTGAATAATAATCATGTCAAGACACAATCTTTGTTTTCGTTAGTGGGACTTCCGCTAGCTAAATACAGTATACCATCCAATTACAGTGAAAGAAGAGTAGTAAATAGTAAAAAGCTCAGCCAGGTTAGCTAAGATCAAGGTGGTTATCACCCTGAGGTGAGAGCTCACCGATAGCTGTCAAAGTTTTCTATGAATGAATATTCAGTGCTTATATGTCTTATCCAGATAACTTCAGGATTATCCAAATTAGAGA
This sequence comes from Anarrhichthys ocellatus, assembly GCF_004355925.1. Classification (NCBI taxonomy): domain Eukaryota; kingdom Metazoa; phylum Chordata; class Actinopteri; order Perciformes; family Anarhichadidae; genus Anarrhichthys; species Anarrhichthys ocellatus. The sequence goes on from NW_022280127.1 coordinate 1,134,023, forward strand.
ATCTTCATGTTCTTGACTGTGAATTCTTCACCTGCCAGTCAGCATAGTTACTGCATTTGTAGGTAATATAGTCTTATATTAAAAATAAATAACTTAGTATGTCATGAATTAGGAATAAAAAACGTCTAATACAGCATGTCTAAAAAAGTCAAATAAATAAATGTTATAAAAAAGTCATGAAATTGTTATATTATGGTGGCAGAACAAATGTAATAGTATACTATGCCATAAAAATGTAATAAAAAAGTCACAGTATCATAAGCCCTCCAAATGTCATAGTATACTGTGATATACAAATGCCATTAAAATGTCTTAGTATAGTATGTCATAAATGATTTCACAGTATTGTATGTTAAAATACATTCTTTAATGATATATAATTCAATAAAAAGTAAATAAGATAGTCATGGTCAAGTATGAATTGTGTAATAAAACATTTCATAGAATAGTATGCAATATAAATGTCATAGTATAGTATGGCATAATAATGGCATAATAATGTCATTATAATACTACTTAACCCTCAATACTATAAAAAGTCAACAAAATAGTCATATTATCAAATGATTATTAAATGTTATAGTATAGTATCATGTACAAATGTCATAGTATGGTAAGTACTATGGTAGTATAGTATTTCATTAAGAAGTCATAACAAATTTGTATGGTATGCAAAGAAATGTCATGAAAATGTCTTATTAAAAATGTGCCATTAAGAAATCATTAAAAATGTCATAGTATAGCAAGCCAAAAATATGTTGTTAAAAATGTCTTAGTACAGTATGCCATAAAAATGTCACAGTATAGTATGCCATAGTAAAATGTATTTTTTTGTAAAAATGTCATTGCATTATATGCGATAAAATGTCATGATATAATGCCATTAATAAGTCATGAAAAATGTTATAGTATGGTTTGCCTAAAACGTGTCATTAAAAATGTTATAGTAAAGTTTGCCATTAAAAATAATGATGTATAGAAATCATCATAGCAGATAGTGATAGTATAGTGTGCCATATAAATATAATTTAAAGTCACATTACGGCATACCATAAAGTGAAATAAAAAATGTAATAGTATTCTATGCCATAAAAAAAACATGATTTATTTGGTATGACATACAAATAACATAGAAATGTCATAAGAATATGTCAAAAATATGTCATATAAAAGTCAATACAAAATTAAATTTTACGGTCATTTTTTGCATGTAAAATTACATTAAAAATCTCATTGTATTGCATGCCATTAAAATTACATACAAATGTAAATATATGGCATTCCATAAAAAAGTGCCAGGAGGATGCTGTCTGCAGTAGGCCATGGAAAACATGGAAGCTGCAGTTCGCAAACAGACTGCCTCATTTATTTTCCAGTAAGATAACAACCCTGAATGTAAAGCTACACATGAAGGTATTCCAAACTAAGTTCAATACAGATGTGTGGCACTTAAAACGGTCACAGTACTGCGATAGCTGTGCAGACGTAATACGTAAGTACCAACCCACATCGATTTGAGACCGTCTAGGCTGCCCAAGGTGGCAGGACATACCCACATATCACCTAAAGTGTGCACTCAGCCTCCTCCATTGATAACAATTAGTTTTTTACAGATTTTTCTCATTATGAAATGAGTATCAAAGTCATGACAACAAGCAATCTAGGGAGATGTTAGCAAATATGTCCAAATACACAAGTGTCATATGAAGGTTCTATATTATACTGATGCAGTCCATTCTTTGATTGCACTACAATTCAATGCAGTGCAGTACGCTACAATGTAATGCAATTACCTAATATTATGCAGATCGTTAATACTGAAAACATCTCTCAGACAAAACTTCTGTCTGATATTAGGTACGGGAGTCTACACTTGACCTATTATTTATAACATATTTACATGGTTTAGGAAGTACTGTTGTCTCAGCAGCAGGTGTATAAACAGTGGCTTGAATTCCAAAAACACTCTGACATTAGTTTATAGATATCAACACATCACACTCGTGGAGCTACTCAGTCTAAGTGTAAAAACAGCATACTCATAACCAGTTTGAGGAGAGTTGTCACATGGCCATTGTCGAGAATTGCCCGCAGCTGCCTCCACACCAACGGTTGCCAAGGAAACTGTGTATTATGCTTACTAGCTTAGCAGTTTCCTCTCGACTTGTTACTTTGACAACAGGAATGTCAATTAGCTGTGCTCACAAAGAAAAAAGTTTGACCGGGCTTTGTTTGCCTGCCTCACTTCTTGTCAGGGTGATTGGAGCTGCTATAACTAAAAGCAGTAACAGCTGCTATAAATCAACAGGGTTTCTCATTAACAGTTCAACTGCCCCCTTTAGACATGCATTCCAACCTGATGCTACAACGGGTCTGCTTATGTTTAATGTCTTTCCTGCATGGATGCATTATCTATGTTGTCATCTGCAATCTTAGAGTCAATGGTTTACGTTCTCTCTTTCTTTTCCTTACTGTATTTGAAATGGAGCTTTCAGTGACACGTGACTTTCTCAGGTGCGGTTTTTATTGGTAAAATAGTTCAATATGCCTATTTGTGAAAGAATTGGATTGGATTTGCAAAGGCAAATTCTGAAGAAACCAGTTACAATATGCTGTTGTAGATAGCATATTGTACAGATGTACATACCCAAAGCAGAACCCAAAGCATAGGCCCGGCATTTATCAAACGTATACCTTTCAAACCACATGGGGGGATGCCTCTTGGTGGATTTATAAAACACAGACTGTCCAGCTGTCTCGGTTCATTGTGATATACAGATACTCGCCCAAACCTAGAGGCTTTAAACCACTTTTTGCTTCTTGACATGCCATTCCCCTTAATTAGATTACACATTCCTTTGTCAAATTGCCTTTCATAGCTTGTCAATCACTATTGGTCGCAGCGCAACTGAGCCAAAGTACGCTGAGCCCAGAGGTGGGCAACGGATAAATCCGACAAGACTCTTGATACTCCCACTTCCTGTACTGGTAAATTGACTTGCATTTCTATAGCACCTTTTTAGTCGTCTAACCAACCAAAGCGTTTTACACTGCATTCCACACACTCTCACACACCAACGGAAACAGCCTTCGGGAAACAATTTGGCGTTCAGTAACTAGCCCAAGAACACTTGGACAGGCTGACTGGAGAAGCTGAGTTTCGAATCACCAATCTTTTAATTGCTGGACAACGCCACCCTACCGCCGTGTAGGATGATCATGTCTTGCTTGTAATGCAGTGGAGTTTACTTTCTGTTAAACACCAATAATCTGCTCTAAAGATATTCTAGAAAAAGAATTGAAATGTTGGGCACTGAAATGTTGGAAGCATTGACTGTAAAGTAGCACTCCGTAGACCTTTCCAATATCAATGTGCTGTCTGGCGATAATGGTCGAAACGGGTGGAGAAGGGTGTCTTTGATGTTTTTGGCCGAAGGAATGCGTTCTCTAGTTATCTGAAAACTCTGGTTTCTGTCTTTTTCAAGAACTGGCAACATGCCACAGTATACAGATTAGTTTTTCTTCAGTCTACATGTTGTTCTGAGGGAACTGATTTGTTGCCTGGAGAACTGGATGTTCTTTTAGACATTTTCATATATTTTTGGGCCAAAGAAGATTTCACACTATAAGATTGACAGGGAATCCATTATATTTTTTTACTCGTTATTCTATCATTTGTCAGAGAATTCTGTCGGCTATTGTATAATGTCCGACATTGGACAAACATAAAATAACAAGGACTATTATGTTTTATCTATTTGCTTGCGACCTGTTGGACGATCATTATCGTATCCAACAGACATCTGATCAGATTAGTCTTGTGGTTGTACAAGTTTCTTGTCTTTTCCGTTTCGCCCCGCAAACAACTAGATAACAAAATAAGTAGAATCTCCTAACCAAAGGTCCATTCACAGTGTTTACTGGTTCATCAAACTTATTCATTTTTTTTTGTTGTGAATGTGTTATGAATTAAAAAGCAGAACATATAGCCACATATTTATTCTCTCTGTTGTCTTTTTGTTTTTGTGACAGCATTCAGTTCAGACTTTAGCCAATGTGAGGTATTACAGAAATGTTACGGGTCACAAATGTTACACAAAGTGAGTCCAGTGCACCTTTACACCGACACCTTCATATAACAAGGTGCATGAGAAAGTAACTCTTGTGCCAGAGATTGTTTTTCACTCACTTTCATCACCTAAATGTAGTCAGATGCACAATTCATTGCAGATTGTGAGAACAATAGCAGTTGTTCATCTGTCCATCCCTCTCTCCCTTCTGCAGTGTAGACACATAAATGAAAATAAAATTGGTTTTCCTCATCTGGTTTAGCAGTAAGATGGCAGCCAAGTCACCACAGGGATGTTGAGGAAAATTCACAGAGAGTGGGGATGAGGAATGTGAGATGTTGTGCTTCCATCCCCCATGTCTTCCAACAGACACAGTGACAGTTATCAGGAGGATCTCGGCTCGCTTTGTTTTTGTAAATGATTCGGCTCTTCTATTGACAAAGCAAGTTGAGAGTCTCTTTTGTGTTTTGGAAATACTGGACTTCACCATTACCCAGAGGAAATCCTAACATGTACACACAACGGTGTTTTTTTTCAGCAAATAATCAGTACAGCACAAGTACTGATGAAAATGACACATAGTACTAAGCAATAACCAGTTATACCATCATCACTAGAATAGGCAGCCTTTCCTGTAACCTTATAAACATCAGTATTATATAACAGAGATTGGCAGCACAATATATCACTAGGCTAATCATAGGTAAATGACAATTTACAATATTTTATATTTGCAATATATTGCTAGCATTTTGTAGATTCTTGTAGTCAGGAATATGCAAACATATAAATACACATAAGAGCTAACAAAAATGTGCACAGTAAGTCTTTCTTGCCAAATGCAATTAGAATGCTGAGTGCATAGCCTTAATCTTAATCTGTTCCTCCTCCCATGTTATTTGTACTTTGGTATTGTATTTATGCACTTTAAATCATGTTGTTTGTTGATACTGTGCCCCAGATGTTTGTTCTCATCCTTGTTTTATATTGTTTTTAACGCTGTGTGGTGAAGCCAAAAAAACTGTTTTCCCAACGTGGACAATAAAGACTGACTAACATGTGAACTTCAGTATAGCAACTCAACAATATCAAATATTTACTATAATGTAGTTACAGGTGAAATTATTTTGGTTTTATTGCCTGTTTTCTTCTCTTATAACAGTGCACACCAATAATAATACTTTAGCAAGTAGTGTTTTTGGTGCTTTTTTCTGTTGGAGCTCTTGACTTGAACACAAATATAATATACTAAAGGTGGAATTCTGTCAGTAGTACTGATGAGCTGATCCATACCATTTCTAGGAGCCAATCAAACCAGAGTAGACCTACATGTTCATAAAACCTATCAATGAAAGGTATGCATATTTGGTTGCATTTTATGGGTTAAGCATTACATAAGTGAATGATAAGTGTCAGAAGAAAACACAACCATAAATATATAAAGAGCTGTTTGTAAAGAAGTTTCCTGTATTTATACAAGAAAAAGGAAACAAACGGGACCACGAGGGAACGTCTACTGCAGATAGAGGACGTATCTGTAGAGAAAACATTAAATTCACGGGGCATTTAGAACTACATTAACAAGTGCAAACAAAGAAGATGAGTGGAAATAGGTCGCATATTAAATTATATTAACTTTACTCTTATCATTTGTACCCCCGAGTAATGCAAAAGCAAGAGGCGTAACATCCTGTCAAAAGTGTGTTTGGAGATAACAGCTCATAAGTAAGCAGCTGCTAAAACTAGTGAGCTGAAACTGGTATTTTATATTATATATATGGCTATATATTGCTAATACATCGTGTTGAACAATGTTATATTGTGCAGGCTTTCCAAAACTTCCTATCAGACGGAAGAATTTGAAACGGATGTACTGAAGCTAAGTAGAATTTGAAGCAGCATATCACGCTAGAAAATTCATTAGTCTCTGCACGCGCAGGATTTGGTTGCTATTTGTTGAAATAGATGCAATGTACATACACAGCTGGGCCTTAAGTGTTGCCATGGTCACATGCAGAGCTTTGTCAGCTGTGTCTATGCAGTGTGAGTGAGCTGTGTTGATCAAGTGCAGCCTCACAAAGCAAGCAGAGCTTGACCATTTTTTTGCCACCATTGATGATTAACAGGTGGTGTCGACTGCCTTCCTTGGTGCCCCCATGTTCAAACAAACACCACCTCTTGGATGCCTCTATGGTAGATAAAACATGATAAAGTGCCCTGTACTGTATCTTTCTAGTGGAGAAAACATTAAATGTCCTTTAGGGTTCCCTTTGAGTGGAGGAAATGTGATGAAGTGCCCTCTAGGTTACCATTGCAGTGGAGAAAACGTGATGAAGTAAGTGCCCTTTAAGGTTACTTTTGAGTGGCGAAAATGGGATGAAGTGGCCTCTAGGGTGCCCTACCAATAGAGAAAACATGATGAAGTGCTCTCCATGTGGCCCTTCAGTGGAGAAAATGTTATACAGTGCCCTCTAAGGTGGCCTTAAAATTGTGAAAACAGGATGCCATAAAGGCTACACTAAATGCTAGAAAACTTTCTGTGTGTTGGTGACCTACCTCATGCAGCTGGTGCCCTTTTGATATTTTTTGCCCTGGCCCTTCAGACAGCCTGAGTCTGCCACTGGTGTACACACTGTCAATGGTGTTATATATCCCTGTCCGTTAGAAGGTCACACGTGACCGACTATGATGAATACGTTATTGTTCACAGTCTTTACCAACAACAATATTATATAACAAAGGAATGTACAAACAATAAGGTCCCGGCCTCTCCATATCCACATACTGTTGAACAGGTAGAGTGGTGAATAAATGTACCATTAGCTGGTTTATGCTGCCCTCTGTTGTCTAAACATCTGTGCAGGATGAATATGGGGGGGAAAACGATGATAATAATCACAATTTAGTGCAGGGTAGAGGCATCCTTTGACAAATAATAACTTGAATATTTACGACACAACTTGTGCTGCCTACTGTTAGCTCAATAAACCTTGTGTTTCAGCAATAACCAACATTTGTGAGACACAACCATACACCCATTTGACCACATTAAAAACAATAAGTGCCATCTGATAGGGGCGGTACGGAATGGTCCAAGTCGCGGTTTAAACAAGGGAATAGCTATCTTTCTAATCTCTTGACTAAAAATGCTCTAAAATTTAAGAGCAGTAAGAGAACCGTAAGACCTCTGTGTTTTCACTCTGTCATTCCCAAAGCACATTATTCATCTATGCCAATCATTTAAAAAAACATACATCCAAGTGACATGTATAGACAATAAACAGTATATTATTCCAGGACAATCCACAATCTCCAAAGTCAGAGCGAAGTGCATCATTGCTTTCGACCTTAGAGCCGCGGCTTCCAGCACGTGTGCCAAAAGAGGGCAAAGAGTGAAACGTGCAGGCATGCATGAGTCAACAAGGGGATGAAATGTTTGAGGAGCATGTTTTTCAAGCCCGGGATTTGTTAGTTGTCACTCCTTGTTTGAAGCGCAACCACACAGTAGAAAGTGCCTGGGAAATGTCAACAAGTACTCCACTCCCCTGTCCTTATACTAGACAGGATACCAGTAAACAGTAAATTCTGTTCAAACAGTTACCATCACCCCCTTTTCTTCTCAGCAGGCATCAAGATGATGTGAACTTTACCAAGAGCCGGGGTGCCCTGACGGTTCAGGGAAATGGTCTCGCTACAGAAAAGGCTCGCTGGCAATTCCACAACAGTTTCGTCTGTGAGAAAAGGATGATCTGGATTCTAACTCCGAGCATGTGCTCAGAGCAGGAGCTTTTGATGTATATAATGTAGCTGTACGACAACAAAACAATGCTGTAACAGGACAATTACATTTCGGCTTGATTTATGGCTGGAACATCCCTCTAGAATTATAAGCTGCTGGAAAGAAGCTTCTGTATAAGCTTATTATAACAGCATTTGTTCTACCTCCCTTCATCTCTGTGCTGAATTTACTACATAGTACTTCCTGTGGTTTGAAAAAGTACAATAAGTAAGTTACATTCAGTGTGGTGTTGATGAACCCTGTCGTCCCACAATGCCATGCATGATGAAAATAAAAAAGCATTTTCATTTTACTCAAATTTGTGATTTACTTCCAAAGTCAGAGTTCAATTAATGGAAAGGTACTTTCTTTCCTTGTAAACTAACTTCCTAAATGTCAATTTAAGGTTCTATAGGGACATTAGTGCAACGATCCACTGTGACAATACCACTTTCAAAAATACAACTTCAACTTTGTTTAACAACCGTGTTATAACTTTATAGCAAATAAGGACCTGTCTAGGATGAGCCTAACAAACTGAACTAGGATGTAACTGCTTCATAAAGAACACACTCGCTAACACACTAAAATGACACATGAAGCACATTTATTGAAACTGATGCTCAAAGAGCAAAACCTCAGCTGCACCACTAAGAGCATTCTCAGCCTCACATGAGCAAAACACTAAACCAATCTTCTGTACATTGTGACTTCTTCGCCATGTCAAGGCCCTGCTTTTCAACATCATTTCCTGAGGACCGATCGATCAAACACAACCGTCAGGTGTACGTACACTTATGTGCTTAGTTGTAAACTCACCAATCAGGCGAAAGCACTATAAAAAGCAGGTGCTTTGTTTTTCTTTTTTTGTCTCCTAACTCCACTGCTACTGTAAAAAAAACAAAACAAGGCTGATGTCCTTACACCATTGCTTTATAGCGTGTGCTGTCATACTGTATTACAGTATGGCATGCCAACTGTCTGGCAGCAGACAGATGAGCTCTCTATGAAGTCATAGAAGAAGCCCAGAAAATATTTCCCCTGCTCCAACAGGACGACATCTTCAGATCAGCATTCGGAGGGATGCAACTCACCCCCGTCACCACCTCTACTCTCTGCTGCCATCTGGTGGCCGCTACACGGCATCAAAGGCCCAGCACCTGACAGAACTGGTTTACAGGTCACACAAGTCCAATACAGCTTTCAATAATTGTAATTATTGCTTTCAATAATTGTAATTATTGCTTTCAATAATTACATTTGCCAATTTTGTTGAATATTATCATTTATTTTCAAAACCTAATCCCGTGGTTTACCATGAATCTAATCGCTTGCAGGTACAACATGACAGAGTGGACTCGGCTTTCACAAATGAAAATCACTGATGTTGGGTGCTATGTATTACAAAGGTCAGATCAAACAAAAAAATGTGCATGTCAGTCAAGCCGGGAACACAAATTTACACACATTGACAACAATATTAAGCTAGTGCCTCGTTTTCTATTTTTATCGTTCAATACCAAAACACCACTTTATTCTACCCACCGACTAGAATGATCCTCACACACCTTTAATTTATTAAGTTTCACACAGAACACCACAGTATGCGGACGACACTAGATCTATACAACCACAAACTAAACAAGTCCATCAGAAATCAATCTAAGGCGCTTTACAAAACTGATTAGCTAATTTAACATAATTGGTATGACAGGTAACATTAAAGGGAATGCTTATATTCTCTTAATGGCTTCATCAATGTCTGAAATCTGGTCCTTCAGTTGGCTCCATTGTTCAGGATTCAGGGAGATACCTACAAGAAATGTCAAACAACAGGTTCAAACAACAGGTTCAAACTGTGTCCTACACCGCAACTGCAAATAGGGCTGGGTATCGGTGGTCAATTCCTTTTAGGTATCAACCATAGACTGTAGACCGGGGGCGACTGTGGCTAACGGCAGGGCCGTCCTTCAATCAGAGGGTCGGCGGTTCAATCCCCGGCTCCGGCTCTGCTAGTCGCATGTCGATGTGTCCTTGAGCAAGACACTTAACCCCAAAATTGCTCCCGTAGCTGTGCCTACGGTGTAGAAATAATATAGAATCTGAATTGTAAGTCCCTTTGGATAAAAGCATCTGCTAAATGACTGTAATGTAATGTAGTAGACAAAGTCATTGTGACGTCACCCATTGGTTTGTGGACTGCCATTATGAAGCCTAGACTTTGCTGATTTGGCCGCCGCCATCTTGGCTTTTTTGCAACCAATGAACAGAAGTTACCATATTTGGAACGACACCCAGCCTTAACTGCAAACAACTAAAATCATCACACATCCATCTTTCCAGTTCCTGGCGTAGTTCTTCAGATAAATATGTACTGAATGTAGATCACTGAAAACGTATCATTAGCATATGCAGGCTTTGGAGATGCGATTACCCTTTTTCCCCGGCTTCATCTCTCCATCTTGGTTCATCCAGTACTCTCTGATGTCAACCAGGACTTTCCCTTTGAAGTCCCTCACGCTGACATACCTCATCTTTCCAATCTGTAAGAGGCAAACCAACGGTCAACTGGACTTCTTCTGCACAAAACATTTTTTGGGGAGAAGTACATTTTGAGGCTTTTACGGTACCATTCAAAAAGCACACAACAATACCTCCGTCCACACGTAAGGTAGAATATTCAAGGTATTAACCTAGAACATTTTTGGCAGTGGGAAAATACCTCAAACATTGTGCTGTTCATACACTTGTGTAGTAGTGAATTACAACTGAATTAAAAGAAAACTTGATCTTTTAGTCTATTTCAACAATTAACCTTGATAAATATGAATTTTACATACATTACCTACATATAAAATGGATCTGTTGAATATGAAATAAAAGTACACAGTAGATAATAATTCTCCATCTGAACAGCTTTAACTACAGTGTGCCTGTAACTCCCACCTGGAACATGTTGTCGTCGCCATTACTGTTGGCCTTGGATGAGCCACCTGGCTTGGAACTCTCTCCACTCTTTGGTTTCTTGGCTGGTTTCTCGGGTACACTTGACTTCTTTCTCTTTGCCTGAAAAAATAAAAATAAAAAAAACTTTTCTAATTCTTGCCTCACATTCTGTACTTGCCATGGGTCGTAAATGTAGGCGATCTAGTCCAGGGGCTGACTTGTATAGATAGAGTGGAATATTTGAGAATAGTGAAGTTGGCATCTGCTGATTGAATGAATACGTTCTGTACTGGGCCAAACATTTTGTATATTTTATTATTTATATAAATATATTCCTTGCTATGGGCATCCCTACTAATAGTTGACTTCTCTCCGTTCAGTGTTTATGTCCACAGACCTTTTAATCCAAGAACCAGATACTCTCTAAAGCAGTTGCTCACTTTCTGTACTACCAGCTAAGTTTCATGCCACCTAGCAGGGTTGTAGTACTTGAACGCCTCAGTATCGACCGCATTTTGTCCAGGTCTCGTCTCAGTCTCACACAAAGACACTTCTGGAATTTAGAGACCTAAACTGCGGGGATGTAACCAAACCATTCATGCATTGTCTGATTCATTTGTTGACAATTATTACTGTGGTTGGATGTAGAACTTCCTGCTTCAAATGTAATAAATTAAAAACATGAGTTATTTCTGTTACCACTGACAGCGTGGCAATAAATGAGGCGGATGAAGAGGAATCTTCATTTGTTTTCTGTGGGTGGGTTTTTTGTGGGAATGTATACCTTTCAGATCAACGTGAGGCCTATTGTCTGTGTGTTACAGATCTTATCCTTAAGTGTGTCTTCGTCGTGACTTGCTCGACTATAACAATGCCATCTAGCCTTGAGGTGCGCCGAACATTCCCACTCAATCTCGGAATACTATCTGCTTTGTGGTTCATTTTTCAAGACATGTTTGAAGGATACAGCAGACAGATAAGTTATTATTAAAGCACAAACCTTGGTCTCTACTTCACTGTCTGAGTCACTCCCAGACGTGGAAGACAGCACTTCCTTTGATTTTGGCATTCTGCTGAGATAGGGATCACAAATCAGACCACTGTTTCTGTACGTGACATATAAAGAGACTACCTACAGTGACATATGCATGGTCGGGTTATCTTTAAACGGTAACGACATTCTTCAGTCTGTAACTTAAGACAGAGTATACAGATATTACAGGTATCTTTCCACCTGCACTGTGAAGGTCTCTCTTCACAGCCAGTATGGTATCAAAACTCCACATATGGGCTTGTGAGTAAAAATGTCATTTAGACAAGAGTATTCAAACGGCAGGCTTTTTGGGGAATGCAATTTGTATCGATGCAATATCACAGGAGCTGGTTCTGTAATAGAAGACGGTATTCTGTGGGATCCCACAGAACATGACATCACACAGCAACATCAACTGGTTTTACAAAATATGTATTTATTTCATTAATATATATTTGTAAATACATTATTTACTAATTAAAATCAGACAGAAAAGTAAACTGCAAAATTACATAAAAACCAGTTTACTAAGCTCGCGAGGTACGTCTCCGACTTCATAATGGCGGTTCCCAAACTTAACATAATTTAATAATGATTAAAACAGGAAATAAACATATTCATTGTCACAGGAAACAAACACATATTTACTTGTCACAAATAACTCAAACTGTGAGCAGAAGCTGAAGAAATAATGGATGTTATCGTGCAGGCGGCGGAATATTCTCTCTCTGAGGATTGTGGAGACGCGCTGCTGAAGGAGCGATGTGCGCCATTAGTCATTAGTTCCGTATCTGTGAGGGTGCCGTTAATTACGCTGCGAGGGTTATGTGGGTTTAGGGAATTGATAATGTGTTGAGGCGTTAGAGCGCTGCGAGCTGCATTTCGCGGATATTTTTCTACCTGACTTCAACCTGCAATAACATATCATCTAACGTTAGCTGCTCGCTAAGATGCACGTTGGTGAAACCGCTGCGATAAGATGGTGCGTGTTCAGCTACACGCATTGACATTATCTAGCGAGCTAGATGCTATCCGGATAGTTTAGCCACAGGAGCTAACGTTAGCAGAGCCCCGTTGTCTGTGTACGCCGTCTCGTTTCTAACTTTCTTTAGCTGGTGGCACAACGAGCTAAGATGCGGTAAAACACGGTCCTGCTCTTCTATTAAACCGAACAGCTTGGCAGCGACACGTTTTAGCATGTTCTTTTTTTTTAAACTGTTAATGCTTACATGATGTGATGTAGTTGAGCAGATCTCTAGACAGGAAACGGAAAGCCGACTGACTTCCCGTCGCGAGGTCTGCTTGCATGCGTGAAATACAATCGTCTCCTTCGCAAGCAGCCTACATGCCAGGGGCGTATGTTTCGGGGCACATGTGAAGCCGGGGGGCTGGGGGGCTGGGGTTCCTCCCTCGGGAAATTTCATTTGCGGCTTTCTGGGTGATTGTTTTATGCACCAATTTGTTGTAAATATATTTATTAATGTCATGGAAAACAAAATTCAGGCACCAGGTGACAATTCGAAATATAAAAGTAGAATGTAATATAATGTAGTAAGGCTCTCAGGAATTTTTTGAAAGTTTTGCTTTCAAATATTTGTTCACCTGTAGATCAACTTTTCCCATTAATGTTGTCTCCGCTGAGTAAGCACACATGTAGATAGGATTTACTCCTCCGTCCCCTTGTTTTTTCTTTGTTTGAGGAAGTAAACTCTTTAAAGACGGATGAAGTTTACTTCAATCACACATTAATTAAATAATATCAAATAATAAACCCATGGACTATATTCCCTGATATGTGTTGATCAGCAACATTTCTGCTTGTGTGCATGCACATTCAAAACATATCCCACATATCTGTGTTCTCTGAGATTTCGAGAATAAAGTCATAATACTTTTTATAAAAATAATCCCAATACTACAAGAATAAAATCGTATATTAATGCAAATAAAGTCAAAAGGGGGAAGAGCGGGTAACAGAAACGTGTCTGTATTTGAAAAATTCTTCTTTATAAAACAAGTAATTTTAAGAATCATTATACTGCATCTGTGACTTTCTAAACATTAATCAAAGCCATAAATCAAACTCAATGGAACTTATTAAAAAAATAAACATTAAAATGATATGGTGAAACCTGTTACAGAAGGTGATCTAAATGCAATGTATTTGGTAATGTTATGAAAGGTACTTTGGAGCTAAAATTGTTAAAACTCTGTATTATGTCCAAAGCTGTGACCTGAACCAGCGGCTCGGACCATTTGGCTATCCTGACTGAATAAATTCGGAATATATTAAGAATGTCATGAGATCATACATTCTTTGTATACAATGCCTAGATGTATCATGTCTCAACTTTTACCACAACACAGCTTATTCCCTTGAGACACAAGTGTGCATCAAGGTTGCATTGTTTGACCTTTACTTAAAATCAGGTTCCACTGAGATTTGAACTCAGATCTTCGGATTCAGAGTACAGACTGCTAACCATTACACCATGGAACCTCTACGTCTTAGAAAAATACACAGTTTTGCTAGACAATTTCTTATTTGGCATCCACCAGTATGTTATCTGTGCAGGGAATAGGAAATAGAAGGCATACAACG
>NW_022280128.1:0-1300 GCF_004355925.1 Anarrhichthys ocellatus
CCAGGAGTGGCCGGCCGACCAAAATTACCCCAAGAGCGCAGCGACGACTCATCCAAGAGGTCACAAAAGACCCCAGAACAACATCCAAAGAACTGGAGGCCTCACTTGCCTCAATTAAGGTCAGTGTTCATGACTCCACCATAAGAAAGAGACTGGGCAAAAATGGCCTGCATGGCAGAGTTCAAGACGAAAACCACTGCTGAGCAAAAAGAACATAAAGGCTCGTCTCAGTTTTGCCAGAAAACATCTTGATGATCCCCAAGACTTTTGGGAAAATACTCTGTGGACTGACGAGACAAAAGTTGAACTTTTTGGAAGGTGTATGTCCCATTACATCTGGCGTAAAAGTAACACGGCATTTCAGAAAAGGAACATCATACCAACAGTAAAATATGGTGGTGGTAGTGTGATGGTCTGGGGCTGTTTTGCTGCTTCAGGACCTGGAAGACTTGCTGTGGTAAATGGAACCATGAATTCTGCTGTCTACCAAAAAATCCTGAAGGAGAATGTCCGGCCATCTGTTCGTGACCTCAAGCTGAAGCGCACTTGGGTTCTGCAGCAGGACAATGATCCAAAACACACCAGCAAGTCCACCTCTGAATGGCTTAAGAAAAACAAAATGAAGACTTTGGAGTGGCCTAGTCAAAGTCCCGACCTGAATCCGATTGAGATGCTGTGGCATGACCTTAAAAAGGAGGTTCATGCTCGAAAACCCTCCAATGTGGCTGAATTACAACAATTCTGCAAAGATGAGTGGGCCAAAATTCCTCTACAGCGCTGTAAAAGACTCATTGCCAGTTATCGCAAACGCTTGATTGTAGTTGTTGCTCCTAAGGGTGGCCCAACCAGTTATTAGGTTTAGGGGGCAATCACTTTTTCACACAGGGCCATGTAGGTTTGGATTTCTTTTTCCCCCTTAATAATAAAAACCTTCATTTAAAAACTGCATTTTGTGTTTACTTGTGTTATCTTTGTCTAATATTTAAATTTGTTTGATGATCTGAAACATTTAAGTGTGACAAACATGCAAAAAAATAAGAAATCAGGAAGGGGGCAAACACTTTTTCACACAACTGTATATACACATATATATATACACATATACATACACATATATACACATATATATACACATATACATACACATATATACATATACATACATACACATACATACATACATACACATATACACATATACATACATACATACACATATATACATATACATACATACATACATACACATATACATACACATATATACACATATATATATACATATACACATATATACACA
>NW_022280128.1:1310-49476 GCF_004355925.1 Anarrhichthys ocellatus
ACATATATATACATACACATACATACACACATATATATACATACACACACATACACACATATATATACATACACATACATACACACACATACATACATACACATACATACACACACATATATACATACACACACATATATACATACACATATACACATACACATATACACATATACATACACATATACACATATATATATATACACATATATACATACACATATACACATATATACATATATATGAGTGAGAGAGAGAGAGAGAGACAGAGAGCTCCTGATGATTTGATCAGTTTGGACGACTCTTGCAGCCCCAGAGACATGAGGGCACACAGGGAGCAAGACCCCTGAATGTGAATTAATCGCCATCAATTTTGAATTTGAACACATCATCACAGTTCGATTAATTAAAGTTATAGAACCATATGTATCTTTTTTTGGACTTTACTTTACTGTATTTGTGTGTTGCATATTGACGTCTACATTTAATGCAGCACTTCTAAACAAAAGTATTACAGATGCGATAGCAACATACGGGAGATTGTACTGGACTGCATTACATCGAATGGTGTTTGTTATATTTTCTCCACCTATTTACATACATGAGGGGGGTAAAATATCCAAAACACCTTGGATTACAGAACATTCCAGTATAACTTCCCCACTAATTTAAGAAGCCCTGCTGCAGCAGAAGGGCTGGATACCGACCTGAAATCTGCACTAAAACGACAACAATCCCGGGTCTCTTTTATAGCATCGATGCATTGACAGACACACATGAAGTAGTCAGACACACATCCTGATAGTCAGTACTCACACCACACTCTCCCTCCACTGATCCGTTGACCATCAACCTGCCACAGTATGTGCCTGGACATGTTGAACTCATGGACACAGCTGCAAGGACAAACAAACACCGTATACAGCAGTCGGCACTGGTAAACAACAGTTTAGCAGCACCAGATTAGATTGTCTTTATTAAACTGAAGGCAACATCTAAAAATCTCAACAACAACAACGTCAAGCTCTTTTCCTCCATCTTGTCCATTCATTCTGACCAGTCAGACTCCACCAACACTGGCAATACACTGACGGAGAGAGGAGTTAACTAACTGATGCACCACAGTCAGGAGAAGTCTCAGTGTATTGCCATATCAGCTAATACGATTGGTATCTAGTTATTTAAAGGCAGCTAAGCTATCAGTTACCTCAAACGAACGTTATAGTTTGCTGGAACGAAGCATAATGTGAAAGTGAGCTCGCGACCAACACAACCACAGGCTAGTTCCGGATACAACTGTAATGTTGCCAAATGTCCGCAACTGGCACAAAATAGTGCGTTTACTTGTCGGTGTATAAACTGTCATGAACACACTCGTTGGTTTACTTGACTTAATGCATATCTCCTACTGAATAATTTGGGCTGGTATAGTCAGTGCATTGGGATGTTTTTAGCTGACAGGCTAGTTTCCGGCTAGTTGAGCTACCGCTACGGTCAAACTAACGGCGTCAAGCTATCATTGGATGAAAAATGAAAATTAAAAGGTACTATAACTCACCCATTATGTGCCCAATAATGATTAAAACAAGGTGTCTGGCCTCGGTGCTACCGTATTTTCGTCTGGTAGACAATTTATACGCAAACCGGATGCGGACGAAAATGAGGTAGACAAACAGGAAACCATTTCTTCTTCTTCTTCTTCTTCTGGTTTTACGGCGGTTGTAGGCATCCAGTTTATTGATGCATTAACGCTACCTTCTGCTCCGGAGTGTGGATCAGACAGTAGACTTGCAATATTTTCCCCAAACTAAAACAAAACAAACAAACAAAATAATAACAATTAAATAATACAAAATAAATAAAAAACCCACCCATACCACATTAACCTATATTTTATCCTCCATGTTTAACCCTCTAGACCTATAAAATCCTAGTTCTGACAAGCACCCTTGTACCATATCACCATTCATGCACCCCTAATTCCCTCAGATTATTCCTCATCCTTTCTCTCTGCATCTCATACTCACTACAACTCAAAAGTACGTGCTCAACTGATTCTTCTTCTCCACATCCTTAACACAACCCTGTCTGTCCAACAAACGCGCGATGACGAGACGTCCCCGTGTCACCTATTAGAATCACTAAACATGGACTATACATCCAGTGTGTCGGAGGGTTGATGTAACAGTTTTCAGCAGCATATTTTGCAAACACCTTGTAATGCCATTTAACAAGGGACGCAAAAAAATCTATCACCAGTTACCATGACAACTGCATCAAACGTCACATGAAGCAGGGAGCGTGTTCATATTGGGGGGGGTTCAGAGAGAGGGTGAGAGCAAGGGATTGTAGGGAGAGACAGAGGAGAGACAGGGACACAGAGGCAGACACAGAGAGAGACACAGAGAGAGAAACAGACAGAGAGAGACACAGAGAGTGAGAGACAAAGAAAGAGAGAGCGAGAGACACAGAGATTGATTTGATTTTTAGAAACCTTTATTTTCTTAAAACATGAAAAAACAAAAAAACATTGCCAACTAACTCCATCATTGTTCAGCTCTTTCTTTATCTTCTGAACTATTTTCTTCAGTCTGTAGCCTTCCTGCTCTGTGAGACCTCCTCTGTCTTCACTGCTCATATGTGATCTGACAGAGTTGGAGAGCTTCTCTTTGTCAGAGAAGTAGTCCTCCACTTTATCTCTTTTTACATTTTTACTCCTCAGCAGATAACTCTTTATTTCCTCCACACTGTAGCCTTCAGAGCTCCTAGCTGCCAGCCCTGTATTTAGAGAGCTCACTGTCAGCAGCAGTGTCCTCCAGACTGGACTCGGCGTCCTCCTCCAGACTGGACTCGGAGTCCTTCTCCAAACTGGACACACACACTCAGCTGCTCCTACTTCCTTTCGTTGACACTTTTTTGGCCTGTGCGTTTCCACTGTTTCCTTCCTTTTTCCTCTTCAGCTGAGGGGCTTTGAGCTGCTCCTCGTCTCCCTCCATGTCCACCTCACTACCTGTCTCCACCTGTCTTCCAGTACTCTCCCTCACCTTTTGGACCCCACTTGTCCCCTCCTCCCTCACCTCCTGTAATCCACTTGTCCCCTCTTCCCTCACCTCCTGGGCCCCACTTGTCTCCTCTTCCCTCACCTCCTGGGCCCCACTTGTCTTCTCTTCCCTCCCTTTTTGGACCCCACCTGTTCGTCCTGCTTGTCCCCTCTGCCCTCCTCAGTACCTCTCTGGTTCTGGTCTTTATGAGAGCCGTTTTTCTCAGGACAAGCTCTACTCTGATGTCTTTCTTTTCCACAACTGAAACATTTAAAGTCATCAGTCTTTGCAAAAATGACATAGTCAAAGTCCTCTACTGGGATTTTGAACACGAGGTTGACCTCCCTGCTCCTGTTGTTCGGGATCATGAATAAATGTCTCCTGTGAGACACCACGTGCTTTAACAGAGGAGATTTAAACCCAGAAGACACTCTCTTAACCGGAGACACTACCTTCCCGTGTTTGGACAGCTCTCTGATTATTGCATCATTTCTAATAAACGGTGGAACGTTGGACACAGTAACTTTCACTGCCGGTGAGCTGAGAGAGTAAACGGGTAGGAAATTATCGCCCACCTCGATCCCGCACTCCAACACCACTTCCGCAGTTTCTACACTATCTAAAAAAACGACCACAGCATTGTTCATCCGCGCTGCGGACTTCACGCAGCTGTGGCAGACAAGCTCCCCCACTGCCAGGCTGCATTCTTCCACTGAACACCCGAAAAGCGCCGGTTAATTCGGTCAGGCGCATGGTGGCGTTTAGCACGCCGACCAGCACGCGCTGATTGACTGCAAACACCCACAAACAAAGACCCTAAAATCCCCTAAATGTACACACAAACCCCGTGAACCCTACACACTACACTACACTATCATATACACCATTACCCACTGAAGAAAAATATCGAAAAATCGCTATTTATCGCTCTCAAACACGCTCCGTCAACTCCGCACTCCTTCCACTCAGACAGAGAGAGCGAGCGAGAAAGAGAGAGAGAGAGAGAGAGAGAGAGAGAGTTGGTGAGCTCGTGCTCGTGCTCGCGTTCACACCTGGGATCTCTGAGGCTGGTCTCGTCTGGGTTCCATAGCTGTTATGATGGAGATATAAAGAAGTATCGTAATAGTTTTTCCTCGTACATAAATCAACAGGGTGGGAGCTGCGTTCTCTCCGACCATGTTTTCTTTTCTCTTCCAGCGTTGTTGAAGCAGCTGAGGAAAACAAAGAAAAATAAATGGACTGACTTTCTTCTCTACGAAGCGGTTTTTCAAAAGGCCACATTCTTAAGAGCTGCCATTAACGACACGGAGTTGTGAATATATACACCGTGTTTTTTGTTTGTGTACGCAGCCTGCTGTGACTCTCTAGAACGCATTCAGAGGAAACGCTCGCGCTCTATCGAACACAAATGCTCGTCCGGACCACGCGACTGATGAACGAGCTCGTCTGTGTGGAGGTCACTGTGGACACATTGTAACTAAATCAGTCTGAGGTAACGACACGGGACCACAGGGAACACGTCACTGCCGAATAACGGGCATTCATGCAAATATTAGCAAACGTGCTTTTAACAAAATGTCAATACGACTTTGGTCTTTTATTTTTACGGAATGTAAACAAACAGCTAATTTCTGGGTGAGTTATTGAACTGAGGAAACTGAGTTTTTTTGGGGCCTTTGTTTTGGTAACATTATGCTAAACCTTTAAATCTTTAAACCTGCAAATGTGAATTACCTTGTAAAAGGGTTTTAGTATATTGTCAGACTGTAGTAGGATAAATAGCCCCACTGTGACAGCATGACAGTATTATTAATACTTGTATCAACTACTATGCAGTGGTAAATGCTGTTTAATATATCATAATATGGCAACATTTTTAAATCAATGTCATCTGACAGCTAACAATCAAAATGATGAAGTGAAGCACATATTTTGGCCCAATATGTCATCTAAATTGGCAAGTGTATATGTAAATGGAACTTACATGTTGAACCTCTAAATGTAAATTACAAATAAAGCAAAAAAAAAAAGCATCTTAAAACTTTGACGAACAAACACTGAAATCATATCAGAGTTATAAATTCTAGATATTAATCTCCCCTGAAGTGGCTCCATCTGTACACTTTTTATGATGGGATCAGGTGCGGCATCAGTCCATGTCCTCTTAATCCTTCTATAGAAGAAGGGCCCTGGGGAGCTTTGTGGCCTTCAAAATGCAGAGCCAGTAGCTGCAACAACAATGAGGCATAATTGACTTTACATGTAATTACTCACGGAGCAACTGTGTGTTTTCAACAGTGGTGTAAAATATTGGTATCCATCATATGTGTATATACAAATAGGGCTCAGGTGTTATACTATATTTTAATCTACACATTTTCTTTACTGCCATTATTTACTTTTAAAAATCCTAGATATTTCACTGAGAGATAATTCCAACAAGCCCATGAACACAGATTTGACGTCCCCTTGTCTTTTCCCTTCTCCCGTTGATGAATTTGGAGATAATGAAAATAGAAAAACTACTAATGGATGAGGAGGAGTTGTCGGCAGCTATGTTTGATTCCATGAAACCATCGGACTGACTGTGATCTGAATAGATGACTCTCGTGCTGTGTTCGCACTTCGTCGATGGATTCGCCCGTTGGCACGGCCCTGCAGGGCAGCGGCACCAGCAACTACACGGCTGACCCCTCCGGTCCGAGCTTCACCAACCAGCTGGACACTCCCTCACCTGCTGTGCCAAGGTAGCTCACTCTGTCCAACCACTTTCCTCTCTGCTTTGAAATTCATATTGCACTGTGCAAACTTGATATTGCACTGTGCAAACTTGATATTGCACTGTGCAAACTTGATATTGCACTGTGCAAACTTGATATTGCACTGTGCAAACTTCATATTGCACTGTGCAAACTTCATATTGCACTGTGCAAACTTCATATTGCACTGTGCACATTTGCGTGTGAGTGGTAGAATTGCTTGAGGTAAGCAAGTTATCAACAAATTCCACTCAACCTTTTAGAAGGAATTCCTGCGCCATCCTTTTTCCTGGAGCTATAGGTGACGCAAACATATATTTATCTGTCGAAATAGAGAAAGCTCATTTCAGCATACAGATAGCATGGGGAATCGATTTCATATTTGTAACGTAGAGTCGACTGACGGCCTTTAAGAAAAAATCTGATATCGGCACCACTGGTGTGGTTACAAATTCCTGAAAAGAACTCCCTCAGGACTTGAAACAATAAACATCTCTAATCTGTGGCATGTTCCAGAACACGGGGCCCCAAAGCTGTGTGGAAATCAGAAGTAATACCAAATTTATTGCATTATTTACAGTGGTGAGGTATTACCAGTGATGTGGGAAGACATAATAACCTCCGTTCTCAATATTTTATTTTGAAGGAGCCTGCCCTTTTCCAGCCACACTTTTTCTATTCCTGCACATTTCATTTCAGACTGGACGCAAGGTGTACCTCCACGAATTGGTTTGCAGTGAACAAATACAAATAAATTAACTTTTAATTTTTTTCTGAACAAGCAATTCAGGGTTTGAAATGCTTTGGTCCTGTAATAAGGAGCTAGTTACGACTTAAAACCGCAGTTCGTAACTTTAATAAAATATAACCGTTTGTCATATTTGCTCAAACTGTTACTATATCCTGACAGTAATACATGAGACAGATAATCTGTGGTTTTCTGCCTCCTCTTAGTGTTCTTAATGGCATTTGTAAGATTCCACGGCGGCCAAAGGAAAACAACTCTCACCTCAAATGTCTTCAGAAACATATTTCACTGTACTGTTTAGCTGTTGAATGAGAACTTTTTTGAAAGTAGTTGAGCCGCTGCTCTCTTTGTGCCTCTCGTCACGTTATTCTACACTTTTTAGATCCGCATAAAAGTTCAAATATTCTCAACTTTTCAGCTCCAGGAGTGGAGTCGCAACACGTAAATGTCCCACTTTGCCCAGGCAGCCAATCAAAGCGAGCAAAAATGTTTCGAGCATGGTGGAATGATTTAAATCATTATTAATTTTTTTATTTAGTTTTAACCAAGTTGCTGTGCTGTGCTTTTTGACCATTCTCAATTTGAAAACTTCCTTTGTTTTTGCTGAAAACCATGTATATTTCACAAAGGAAAGTAGCGAATGCAATATTGTTTTGGTGTTGGTACCAAAAGTCAAATACTCTACCCTACTAGTATCAAAAAATTATGCATGAGGTGCTGTGTCCAGATTATGTACAATGATTTCTACCTCTTTCTGTCTTTTCTGTTGTTGTTTCTTTAGGGTTGTTTCCATAGTGACCAGCCTAGTGACCGTCACCACAGAGGTCACAGTAGGGAACACAGGAAACCTGTCGACTTTCGGAGACCAAAGAGTCAGCGAGCTCAGTCTATTCCACCAGGCGTCCACCCCGTCGGTGCTGAGCGCCGCCGAGAGCAACTCTGTCCTGCAGGGCATCGCGGTGGCCACCCAGGCCCTGGTGCTCCTCTCCATCTTCCTCCTCTCCAGCCTCGGCAACTCCGCGGTCGTCGTCGTCATCATCAAGCACCGACAGCTCCGGACTGTGACCAACGCCTTCATCATGTCGCTGTCGCTGTCCGACTTCCTCACCGCCGTCCTGTGTCTGCCGCTCTCCTTCGTCATGCTCTTCAGCAAGGATGGCGCCTGGATGTTCGGGGAGCGTTTCTGCGTGGCCAGCGGCTTTTTCAACACCTGCTTTGGGATCATCTCCACCCTGACTATGACTTTGATCTCCTTTGACAGGTACTACACCATAGTCAGGCAGCCACAGGCCAAAATAGGGCGCCAGAAAGCGACTCAGTTGTTGATAGCCGTGTGGGTAACTGCAGTCATCTTCTCTCTGCCTTGGTATCTGTTGGTCCGAACACCTACAGAGATCCATAAGCGAGGTTTCTACCACTGTATGTACGTGTTCCACTCTGGGACCTCCCGCATGGGGACAGCTTACAGTGTCTGCCTTATCGTCGTGTGTTTTTTACTGCCCTTCTCCCTCATGTGCTTTTGTCACTACAACATCTGCAAGACGGTTCGTCTCTCTGAAATCCGAGTCAGGCCAGTGACCACATACGCGTACTTGCTGCGATTCTACAGTGAAATGCGAACCGCCACCACGGTTCTGATCATGATCGTCTTCATCATTTTTTGCTGGGGTCCATACTGTCTGATGGGGCTGGTCACGGCAATGGGGGACTACACGTTCAATCCTGCGATGGACACAGTTGCCATCTGGCTAGCCTGGGCCAACGGAGCCATCAACCCTCTGATCTATGCCCTGAGGAACCCCAATATCTCCATGTTACTGGGGCGGAGCAGAGAGGAGGGCTATCGGACCAGAAACATTGCCGCGTACCTCTCCAGCCAAACCCAGAACCGGGAGATTCGGCTCAACCAAGCGGAGCGGATAAGGGACCGCTACGTGAGTCGTGTCGGCGTGAATAATATCAGCCAGCTGTCCAGTTCAAGTCCCGGCAAAGGAGGAGGGGGAGGGGAGGTGGCAATGTGGGCCTGTAAAAACCCTGCTGTGTTCTTCTGCCGGGACGCCCAGCCCGACACTGCGACAGTAGCCAACTCTGTCAGTGCCCCAAAGATGAAGACTGCTGACACCAGCCTGTGACATTCTGGGAGAATGCTTAACCATCTTACGAGTTTTTTTGTCTTATCTCTATTTGTTGTTGTGAATCTAGAGACTATCACCAGTTTGTAACATTTTTTGGAAACCTTATAGTATTTGTGTCTTTTCCAAAATGTTTATTTGGATTTTGTTCCAGGAACCAAAAGCATACTGTTAAATTACCAAAAAGTTTACACCATGTGGGAAGACAAAAGTTAGCTGTTACAATTGATGGGTACATGAAATTCCTTCCTGATTTTGGAGGACACCATCATCATGCGACCACCTGTAGGACCTCTAGCATCCTCTCAGTGGTTAAGCATGGAAGGGAATGGAATATATTTCTGTAGAAAACCATGAAATGTTTGTGTTGCAAAGGTTTTTATGTTGTTTCATCTGTAAACGCAGCATGTGGATATGGAAAAAAGATCAAGCTTTTCCTTAATCCTAAACCTTTCATGCTTAAAACATATATGTACATGCCATTTTCAGACATCTCCAGAAAAACACCTCCCAGTTACACCAAGCTTGCAGAGTCAACACAATTTATTCAAGAGACGTATTTGTAATATGGACTGCTGTCTCAAAATCCTCTGCAAACCACGCCTCTTATTGGTTATAATAAAGTGGATGGTGCAGCTCATCGAGTAAGATATGGCAGTTTCCTCTGTTCTGGACTGCGGCCTCTGAGTTCACTCAAAGTTCATCAGTGTCTGTTCAAGACTGTTCACTATCAGTCCGTGGTGCAAGGTTCCCCAAGTTGATTTGTATGGATCGATCAAGAATGATTTTGCAGCCCAGTCGTCAGGAAAAAAACGTTGCCATTATAAGTTTCCGCAAACTGCCAGATTCTTGCATTCGGTTAGAGCAGGTGACGTAGTACAACGACTGACATAGTATGTTGAGCGGCCATTATTGAAAGGTACGCTGAATGGATGTAATGTGGGCAAATTACGAGTTTAACATGCAAGAAAGTCCTCTAAGTGTGGATGTGTCAAACAAACTACACTGTTGTCCGTGTTCCCTGTAAAACCAAAAGTCTACACGTCCATTTATTTTATGTAACTAAGTTAGTACGTAACCAAGTTGTTGACTTCACGTAATGTTACGGAATGTTTTGTAAAAAAGTCTGTTAACAGCGATTGTTTGTGGCAGTTATGTTGTTGTGTTTCGTTGTCACGTTATGTTGAAGGTTATTTTGTTACGGTATTATTTGAACACAATCCATGATCTTTTTTCTAACCTTCACCGAGTCCTTTTGTTGCCTAAACCTAACCAATCATTGCACAGTATTAACCGTGTGGCGTTGTGCAGAGCAGTAGGGAGGTGCTTTCAGTTGTCTGAATTGAACCAAAGCTTAACCTCGGAGGTTGTAGATCTAAAACTGTGCCTATAAACAGTCATATGGCTCATTTTGAAAGTCACCAACAGGCTATCTATTTCATCGTTAGGTACGTGAGCTTGTTGTATTTTCAGCATGTCTGTTAGCCTGTTGTGGAATTTTTTTTTCTTTTTACTTATTAGGCATGACATTACTATATATTTTATTATGATTATTAATATGTGTAAAAGTGTCAGCTTGATTGTGTCTCAACAGGTTTTGTGTTGCAATCTTCCAAATATAGTGGAAGATGTAACCGATGTGATGTCTTTGGACTGTTCAAACTGTCTAGTTCAGTTCAGCAGGTCTATAAAAGCTGTGACAATGACGCTTTTATGGCTCAGCGGCCACCTGTCTGCAGCAAAGCAGCATCGTCGATTGTGCTGCGTTTCAGTAGGTTTTAACATTGTTGAGAGGGAAATTTACTGATGTATTTTATAACTTAAAGCAAAACGTTAAAATCTCTTCAGCTTGTGTTAACCACGGACCTTATTTCAGGCAGTTTACCAAAAACGCATTGTAAAAACCCACTGACCTCGAGACGAGGGAACCTAATGTGCAAAACAATACTGACTCATATCTGGGTTTTAGTACTCATTTCTTCTATTTATATAGCACCTAGGCTTGCTTTATAATAATCATTTTTAAAAAGCAGTAACTTCACTTTCTACAACATATGAGCTTTAAATGTTAGTAGGAAAAGCATAGGTGTAAATAATACTGTTGAGTTTACTGTAAGTGTGCCAGATAAGACATATCAATGAGCTGCAGTACTGGTACATCTGAATAAAATATTGGCATTACTATTTTTTGGGGTTTGACAAGTCAAAAAATGTCTGCTGTGAGAATGGCCACCTCCATCTACTAATAAGAATGATACCTAGACAGGATGGATTCAGTGGGCTCCAAAAGTCTAACTAATATAATAACTGATCTACAGGTTTAAATGGTAACGAGGAAAGGAACAATCAAAGTGGGACAGCGCCTTGTTTAGCGGGCTGTCCTGTGTCATGAAAGCCTTCAGTTCACATCCTGTACTGAACCCTAAAGGTCACATGTCTTTGAAGATTGTTACCCTACAGGGCTATTTAAAGACAAACGCAACCAGGACAGGAGATCTGAGAGAGGTCGGAAGAGGACAGCGGTCTGTCATATTAATATTAAACAGGTGAGGGAAACGAATGGGGTAATGTGGGCGTAAAAAACTCTTTAAATCAGAGTTGAGATGACTTTACCCTTTGGACATTTGAGCCCTTGAAAATTCTAATTCAAAATGAAACCTGTTCTGATTCCCTCACAGTTCTTGTTCCTTTTTGCTTTCAGACCACTTTTCTGGAAGTACAAATTCTCTTGAGTATTCCGATCCTTTATTAGTAAAAGTAGCAATACTACAATGTAAAAACATTGTAATTTTCCAAACATATTGAAAACCTTCCAAAATAACATACATACTGCTTTTTCTCAAGTACAAGTAAAACTCCTGCACTGAATGTCACTTCAAATACAGTAAGTATTATCAGCAAAATGTACCTTCCCAAGAAATGTTAATTTTAATGGAGGCGGAGCTGATTGTAACTATTGTATACACTGCGAGGTAGTTTATAGGACACAGCAGCAATGTAGCAGCAAACAACTCATCCATGTGAAGACATAGTAGGGTAACGCGTACCTGAGCAGAGAATGAAGTCTCTCCCTCTGAGTGTGTTGTACTCGGAGCTTCTCACGTAGCCGGTCGGCCGCATGTACCTTTCAGTGCATGTGAGCATGCCCCACTGTTTGCTGACAGCTCTGCACCGCTCTCATACGGTGGTTACAGCTGATAACGCCGTCCGAACGACAGCGTCATAGCGGAAGCGTAGCCCCCACCCTCCGGTTCCCCCTCAGGTAAACACTTGCAGCTCCGCTAGCACCGTAGCCTTAGTTTGCACCT
Organism: Anarrhichthys ocellatus; assembly: GCF_004355925.1. Lineage (NCBI taxonomy): Eukaryota > Metazoa > Chordata > Actinopteri > Perciformes > Anarhichadidae > Anarrhichthys > Anarrhichthys ocellatus. Next base: position 13,299 of record NW_022280128.1, read on the forward strand.
TTAGCGCCGGCTCAGGCGTCCCATGTTGAGAGACGTTGAGAGGCAATTGAAATGCTCCCAATCTCGTATAATCCACTCTGAATTCCAGTGGAGTAGAAGTAGTACAAAGTAGTACAAAAATGGAAATACTTGAGTACGGCTGAGTCGGCTATTTACAACTAACAGAGTGCAACAGTAGTGACAGTATTTACCTGAGGGGCAACCGGAGGGGTGACTTCATTCTCTGCTCAGGTAGACATTACTCCACTATATCTCTACATAGATGATAGTTATTTGATGATATAGTAATGAATTCAGCACCTTTAAGACACTTCACTAATAGACTTGGCTGTTTTCAAATACATCAAAATGTAATTGTTAGCAATTGCAATAATTTATTTAATGGTCAGTAGACAAATGACAAATCTTACACTTGTACACACAAGTCTTTAAATATCATGTTACCCAAAGCAGTGGTGAAAATGCCCTACCAACACGATAAAAACAATAAAACAGAAACCTCGGAATTGTTGACATTATGATCTTGTCCTCGGTGGAAAATCTTTTTAATGGGAATTCTCTTAATGATATATTAATGAACTCTTAATACCATTAATGACATATTCTCCGTTGGCTTTGTTGAAGCCCACATGCAAAAATATAAACATCGAACAAAAAGTTCGTAAATTAGTGTTTGGTAGATTATTTCTCTGTTGTAACAATTCTTCTTGGCAATAAATGTTATACCGTTGGAAAGCCTGTTTATTTACCTTTCAAATGGTGCCCCATTTGTAAGGATCATGCATTTCTGGGATGAGCAGCACAGCTGAGTATGTGGGTTGCGGCCATGAAAAATTTGCCAAATCTTCTCTGCCAATGCCAAACAGTTTATTTATTCTGCTGTTGCTATCGACTGTTGTTTGGTGGATTGGATGATTGAAGTCTATCAGTAACAAGGAAGAAACAAGACATATTGGCCATTTAACAAACAGGAGCCTCAGTAGCGTGTGGAAGAACCATACACAGCCACACCAGCCTGGCACCTCCTCCTCATGCTGGTCACCAGCCTGCTCACACACTGCTGTGGGCTGGCATTCCACTCCTCAAGCAGGATTTGTCGCAAGTCAGCCAACGTGGTTGTGTTGGTCACTCTAGCACGAACAGCACGCCCAAGCTGATCCCACAAGTGTTCAATTAGGTTGAGGTCAGGACCATTCCATCCTCTCTACTCCCAAATTCTGGAGGTAGTCTCTGATAAACCGCTCTGTGGGGGCGAGCGTTGTCATCTTAGAGGATGGAGTTCGGTCCCAGACAGTGGAGAAATGGGATTGCCACTGGTTGCAGAATCTCATCTCAATATCTCTCTGCATTGAGATTGCCTCCAATGAAGACGAGCCTCGTTTTTCCAGTGATGGAGATGCCGCCCCACACCATCACACTGCCTCCACCAAAAGGTGTTACTCTATCGGTGCAGCAATCAGCATAGAGTTCTCCACACTTTGACCCTACGATCCAACTTCCTTAGGCAGAATCTGGACTCATCGCTGAACATAACGTTCCTCCACATGTTCAGGTTCCAGTGCAGGTGTTGCCGACACCAGCGCAAACGGGCCTGATGGTCAATAGCAACAGCAGAATAAGCTGTTTGGCATTGGCAGAGAAGATTTGGCAAATTTTTCATGGGCGCAACCCACATACTCAGCCGTGCTGCTCATCCCACAAATGCATGTTCCTTACAAATGGGGCACCGTTTAAAAGGTAACTAAACAGGCTTTCCAACGGTATAAAATTCATTGCCAAGAAGCATTGTTACAACAGAGAAATAATCTACCAAACACTAATTTCCGAACTTTTTGTTCGATGTTTATGTGTAAAGGTATGCAGTGTGCAGCACAAGAGGACAGTAAAACATTATGAGCTCATTGTGCATTGGCCCAAACACTTGTTTTGTGAGCTGTAATTACAATTGTGTCCTTCAGGGGGAGCCAGCAGGGTATTAGACATAAGAAGTGGACGTAGTCACATTGACACCTATCGGTTTGTGGACTGCTGTTTCAAGTTCGTCATTTTGTCCCTCGCAATCTGTTTTTTTTGTAACCAGAATTGACAGGAGAGAGTGTAGCCAAGTGCAACTGAATGCTGAATAAGATGACAACACAACTCCCAGACAACGCCATGTAGCCCCGCCCTAAATCATACTCTGCTTTATGGTTTGTTTGACTCTAAATGGACCATTATTTACTAAATGAACATCATGCTGTATTGAAGAAGACTTGAAACTAGAGATTGAGACCATAAACTCATGTTTACAATGTTTACTGAGGTAATAAATCAAGAGAGAAGTAGAGTCATTTTCTCATAGCCTTCTATACAACCAGAGGAGTCGCCCCCTGGTGGACATTAGAGAGAATGCAGCTTTAACACATGAAGCTTTGGCTTCACTTCTCAGAACCGGAAGTTGCTGTATGGGTATTAGCCTTTCAGTCTTGTTCAACTTGAACAGCAGCAGACCTGTTTGTTACTAACGCTCATTCTAATGCTAATACTTATAGTTTGAATGTTGTGCTCATAATGCAGCAGGTACGTGTTTGGTCAGGATTTCTCTCTTGCTCTTCTAAAAGTCTTATAATTCCAGCCCTTATGTCCTGGACAGTAATGTGTCTTCACGGGTGCAGATGGCTTGAAACAAACTGTTAATGTGACAGGTTCAGTGATAGAGTCTATCTAAGCTAAGCTCATACAACCCGTAATTCTGGTGTTTAAGACTGGAGACAAAAGGACAACACTCGTCACTGCTCTGCAACAGCATGTTAGACAAGTGTGTTGGAATGTCACCTGGCTCCATCTCACACACGGGGGGTAGCATACAATAAGAAGCAGCAGACATGTTTTATTTTTTATATCAATATCTGTGAACCCTAGAGATAAAATATCCTTCCACCATATTTTGAGATGACTTAATGAGAAATACATTACATAACAATAAATGCCATCTTTCACCACCATCAGAATCTAGTTTAGTCTAGTTTACCAGTTTATTAGTAGGTTTTCACATACAAGGAATTTGATTTGGTGTATTGGTGCATTGCATTAACACAGTAGGAGGAAATTAAATGAAAAATAAAAGTAACTACAAAAATCAAGAAACATAAATATTACATAAATAGCAGAAAATTACAATAGTACAAATACATTCTAAAAAAGAATATGTACAATATATCTAAAATTGAAAATAATAGAGCTGTGCAGTATAAGAAGTGGCAGTATTGTGCAGAAATATAGAGAGGTTAAAATAACGTGTAGTGTCTATGGGAGGGTATAAGATATGATAATATAGTCATAGTATATGAATGTACATAAATATACAAATATATCAATACAACCCCATCCAAATAATTTTAACCTCTCCTTAATTTAAAAACAAACTAAATATAACTAAACATTTGAGTGTGACTTTTTGTCAAATGTAGAGAAGTTAACCACATTGATTGCTCAATTGTCATGGAGACGGTGTAATTGTCATTGGGACAGTTACATTTTGATATACTCAGAAATTCACAGTGAGTGTCAATGAAAATGAGACTAGACTAAAAAAATAGAACAGAACATGAGATTCCAGGGCTAAAAAAAAGGGTGGAGCAATAGAGTGCTACAAGAATGAGTCCTAAAACCCAGAAACGAGTCAGCATTTTTGTATTTCCGTTTTTTTCGTCTTGAAGTCAATGGGTGTTTCAAATGGGTGTTTGGTTAGGATTCAAAGATTCAAGGAGCATTTATTATCATACAGTGTTTAGCAATGAAATTCAGCTGTAGCACATTTGCTACAAAAAAATGTAGAAGCTTTTAGGTGTCTTTAAAAGAGCTAACAAGTGGCTCAATGAGACTACAAACGTCATCACGCAGACTAGTCCTCCTTTAGCTTATTGGTGGTGACGTGAAGTCATGTGACCGTGGTGTAGTTCCTGTATAGCCTAATGCTAGCTTTTTACTTCTGCTGATTTCGTTAACGCTTCAAAAATCATAGAAGTGGCGTTTGTGAAGATTATCTTGCTGAACAAAACTTGTAAGTATCATAAACGTTTGTTTGCCACAGCTTATTTTCTGCAATAATCAGAAATCCAATGGAAATGTTTTGGAGTTTTTGTCAAGGGAGCCAGTGCAATGCTAACTTCCTGGTTGGCCAACGAAAAATCCGTCATCCCTGCAGCACTCTATAGTGATGGAGACGGTGTTATTGTCATCATGTGACCAGAGCTCTAAAAATAGAACAGAACATGAGCTTCATGGGCTTTAGAAGGAGCCACAGTTACATGTGATGGAAGCTCATAGAAGCTGTCTGACGAGGTTCTGATTCAAATACACCTTAGAAAAGTTTCTAAATATGTTGTCTCATTATGAGACATGATGAGACACTGCACAGATATTACCACAGACACTGTCCCACTTATCTCTCTCTCACACACACACACACACACACACACAACCAGCAGTGGGTGAGGTCTGGGCGTGACTGCCTCCACCAGGAATGCAGTAGTGTGTGTTTTGAATACTGTACAATCTCGCCCAGGCAGATCTGGCAGTTTCTCTGTTCATTCCATCTGACGGACAGACAGAGAGACTCTGATCAGCTCACATGAGCACACTGACGGGGTCAAAGGAGGAGGACGAACACAAGAGACAAGAGCAGGTGTTGTCTGGATAGATGAAACGACTGAAAGAGGATTTGTATTATTTTGGACACCTGCAGGGTTTCTGACTAACTTTTGAGGAACCGGCACTCTGTGACGTCTATGTTTGGTGGATTTTGTGTTTACACACTTTCTAATTTAACAAACTTTTTTTTTTTGATTAAGGTCTGTTTGTAAATTCAACTCTAGTTCTCCTCCAGCTCTACTGAAAGGCCCACAGGTGGATCTACATTTCAGATTTGTACCTCTGTTTATTTTTGGTTAAAATCCGCGTCTTTGGAGTCGAAGCTTCACTTCAGCATCGCCGTCTGACTTTCATTCTATTTCTCTGGATTATGTAGAGCATGTCAAATAATTTCTCAGAAGAAATTCAGTGTGTTCTTCAGCGAGAACCAGGTGTTTCAACGTTGGAATGACATTGGAGCTGGGCTGAAGGCAGAGTGAATGATCTCCGCCACAGATGTTCATCTGACGCCTGAGCGCTGCTACACACACTGCTGGAGCTCAACATGGCATCTCAGCACATCGCATAGGAGAGGATCAGAGAGGTAAGAGACCCAGGATGATCCGCACACTTTGTGTACAGCAGGGGTCAGGGGTTGCCAACCTTTCAAATGCAAAGCGTCATTTTTAAATGTTCTTGTTAATCAGTGTTTGACGTATCGACATTAGGGTTAACGGTTATAAGCAATATACAAGAAGGCTGCCGTCCTTATGAATACATCCACATCTGAGTTGAAATCATCAAAAAAAAAAAAAAATCAAACTAATGTAAATATCAAAGGCTGTGAAAGAGACTCGCAGATGAGAGTGAACGTCAACATTTCCAAAAATATTTCCAAAAAACTCACTGGCCAACTTATTGCTCGTGTGCCAATAGTTAAGAGCGCCATCTTGTGAGTAGTAGAGGTACTGTCAAAGGGTTGGATGTAAAAATACATTTTTGGTCATTTACAAGGTTAGTTACTTTTTACATCTAAATGTGCTCAAGAATAGACATTATAAAAAAACTAGTGCTGGGCAACGATTACGATTTTTAATCGCGATTAATCGCATGATTTTTTTGCGATTAATCGTGATTAATTGCATTGTTATGTGCAAAATTCAATAATGAATTCAAAAGTAGTGTATTGTGCACTTTTATTTTAAAAGTACTGCTATATGAACAAAAGTGCAATAACATTTGGTTTGCAAACACTTTAAACACATCAGGTTCTTGTTAACAGCAGTATTCCCTTTACACAGTAGCAGTTATAACACAGTTATAATGATTCTGATAATAGATATTCAGCCGGTGTTCACAACTTTATCTTCATGTGTGTAATAAATGCAATTTGAAATATACACCTTGAAAACTGCAAATGTTTTTTTCCTGTTTTTATGTTTGATAAATTCTCAGTTGCGATAACTAAATGATATGCTTGTTATACATATTACAAACAAAATAACTTTAAAAACTCTAAACAAAATAATTTAAATTAATCATTTATTTTTTGCTTTTTTGGTCAGACACATATGCAACGCTGATTACCGTAATATGTGTGGTATTTGTGCTCTTTTGATTGGATTTGTCCACCAATAAGAAAAATACAGAGAGCTTGAGGACCACAGAGCTGGTTAAAGATGAGCTCATCAGAAGACAGACGGCTTGTTAGCAGCCTCATCAACACAACAAGCTCTTATCAAACATTTACTGACTGAATCGTCCTTGAGGGAGACAGTGACTCCCCCACCAGCCGGAGGGACTGCTGTTCTGTCAAGGACACTGACCTCTGACCTCCGCGTAGTTAGAAAAAACACTTTCCCCATAGGGTTCGATGAAGTATCGATTAAACCCGGCGAACTCAGGGGTGATTGGTTCATCTGAGCGTCAGGGTGAATAATAACCCTGTCATCAATCTATACACGACATAACCATACACACATGTTGCTGATCGTTATTGGAGTCCTGCAGCAACCATTGGTGAGCTTGAACACATTCACGTAACTGAGGCAAGGATACTGACGGTGGACATTGTCAACTATTAAAAAGCATGCATGGACATCAGTTGCCCGAGTTCCAGTACTTTGATTGACGGGTGTATTTATTATTTGTGTGCCGGTCAGTGACTCAATCTGTCCAGCAATGATTGATGATGCAGAAAAAATACAGTATGTTCTTATGTTATGGGCCCCAGGGGACAGATCTTACTCACTGTGGGGATTCCTGACCTTTTCTCTATTAACAGTCACAGGCAAAACCTTTTAGTAATATCCAGTGGTGAAATGTAACTAAGTTCATCCACTCATATTCCTGTATTGAAGTAAACTTTTCAAGTACTTGTACTTGAGTATTTCCATTGATGCCACTTTATACTTCCTTTATATATTCAACTTACTAGCTTTTTTTCTGAGCTTTCAACCACAGCTCAGGACCAGCTGTTATCGTGAGGCCGAAGGTCACGTGATGACAAGTGAACACGCTTAAAGATAGGGTTGGTAATCTTCTTCAAAAACATTATTGATATGTTTGTTGAAATTGTCATTACTTCCCGACAACAATCAATAGATCAAATGATGTGACCAACAAAAACAAAGATCCGGTATCTGTGGCAGTCTCAGGACTGTAATAAGCTCGTCCAATCATTTCATTCGGCCTGTATGTAATGATTGGACGGGCTGCCTGCCTGCGGGTATTCTGGCCTTTCACTCATTGCTCAGCACCGGAGTCTTCCACAAGCTGCTAGCTTAACAGCTGTGAGTGCTAACATTAGCCATGTTTGTTGTTTACGTTGATCTTTTTGGGGGCGTGGCTTTGGAGGGAGGGCTGAAGGCTCTTAGTGTTGCCGACTTGGCGATTTTCTTGTCGCTATAGATTTATCAACCTTTAGAGCTAAACTTTCATTGGAAAAGAGATGTCAACACTGGGCTCAAGGACACGCCTTTAATGACAACCTAGAAAACTCCCTCTGCTAATGAAGACTGTAAAATGGCTGAAAGCTCCAGAAAATTAAAAAGTGAGTGGTTTCAAGATAATTTTGTCAGTTGTTAGTTATAATTACTGTTGCCCACACGTCAGCGTATCAGTAATAATAATGTGCAATACTTAAAGCTGCGCTAATCCTTATTTCATATTAGCATTGGATCAAATGTATTGTGAGAGGAGTTCCCCTCAGCTCATCAGAGCTTCAGAGCATCTTTCAGCTTGTGCAGCTCTGCAAATTTTGGTTTAGTCTCACTGCTCTCTTGCTATCAATCAGTTTTCACTTTAAAAAGTGAAAAGTAGCAGCACCAATCAGCAGACAGACACAGTTAGAGACACAAAGTGGAGAAATTTGCAGCGAAAGAGAGAGATATTTTCCCCCAGCGGCTGGTGGAAAACAAACCGACTAACTTGTATTCATCATGTGGATGCTAGCACAACCCTGAATGGATGTCACTGGTGCTTGATTGCTAACACAATAGCATGATCAACTATATATTGCCATAATATGTGGTGTGACTTGGGCTTGTTGTTGAGCATTGCATCCAAGTGGCCAACAAATACATGAATATAGGTTAGAGTAACATTTTGATTGTACAACTTTTACTTGTAATGGATGATTTTTTATTTTTTTAATGGTGTTGTCTGAATACTTATTCTATCACTGGGATATCAGTTACATGCATAGTGTCTTCTCAATTTAAACTTCCGTGTTCACAGGAAACATAGTTTCCTTTCCTTACATGCAGGCAGTGTCTTTTCAAAATAAACTTCTATCATAGGATTACCAGCAAGGCTGGCGATTCGAGGCTTGGCTGCTACGTGTGTCGAAGTGTCCCTGAGCAAGACACAGAACTCCTAACCGCTTCCCGGGCATTTCTCAGCAGCCCACTGCTCCCAATGGATATATATTGATATTTGATGTATATGTACCTAATGTATAATGACAACTATAATAAAGTTGAAGTATTTTAAGGTCAAACTCTTGTCTCTGAACAGGAATCGTCGTTGTAGCTAATTGTCGGCTAACCTAAGTAGCTGCATGTTCATTGGCGTGTGCTGGTTTGTTTACACGTGTGAGGTTGTGGGTCACTGTCAATTAACGCACACTTAAAAAATGTAAGATTCCCTGGAAAGTTTTAGATGACTTAGGTGAATGAATACAAAGATACGTCATGTCCTCAAACACAGGTTTAGCATTGTTGTACACAGACAGGATGTGGGGGATGCCATTCTTAGAAAGGCTTTCTCTGTTTTCTATATGTCTGAAACCGGCTTTCCTCTTGAAATTTGGAGAATGTTCTATAAAATGATACAAGACATCTAGAATATTTCTATTTGATAGAATGATGCATAAAACATGAATGCACAATACATGTGATACTGTCAAACTGTGGACGAAGATGATTTTAACAACTGTAAAGCTACGTTAGGGGGACAACAGGAAAACGTGGGTTGAAACCAGTGGAGAAATAAAATATTAGCATAATATTAAATGTTGAAATACAAGTTATTTTCATATTTCCTCCACGGTATGAGTTGGTTTCAGTGTTTTTTAAGTAATGCTACATCTCAGACTACCTAACCATTAGAGCTCTGTGTTACTGACGGGACTTAGCAGGGAACCATTTCCGGACTTTTTTTTGACAAGATATTTTTTATTCAAAAGCATTAAAAACTCCATACCTGAATCAAGTTAAGCATCACTTTTCACTGGGCGTGAATGTCCTCGATCAGTACGACATCTTCCTGCTGAGGGTGTGTCTCTGCGTGCCCCGTCTGGCAGGTCATCCTGCTTCACATAACTGCCCTGCCACTCCTACACCTCCTGTCAGCCCGGTCGCGCCTTGACATCGCAGCCAACTTTCACTTACTGACGGGGGGGTGCTGATCATTAATCAACATTCCCCATTTAAACCAGATTGGGATCAGTGACAAGAGCAGAGAGATCCAGCCACCTCATATCAAGGATGGATCTAGATAAGATGATGGTGAGGAAGGTTACTGACTAGCTACAAGTTCAATATGGTGTGTTGTGCGCTTATACCTGATCCAGGCTGGTTGATGAGTCATGGTTACTGCATTTAATCAGTCATAAAGGTGTGCTGTGCTTGGAAAGAGAATTGTTTCATTGTTATTTCAGTTGTGTAAGTTTGTACATCAAGGTCTTTGCGCATTTTCTTCAAAAAACATTTCAACATCTGTTGCAGAAATCAGCAACTCAATACTATCAGAATGATGTTGAAGAGTTAGCATTTGTTAAGGATTGTGTAACAAGTATTCTTTAGCTGCAGCAGGTCCACAAATTTCTCCACCCCCCTTTTGGTAGCCACAGTTTTCAACCCTAGCAGGCAGAAATTTGACTCTGCGGCCAAGTGTGTGGGTGCAAAGGTGTTTGTTTGTCTTCATACCAATTGGCAGAAAAGGGGGCGTGGCAGTGAGAGTGGCCGAAACAAAAAGGGGGCGCAGCACTTCTAAATGGGTTCGAGCACTAAGGCCAAACTCATGAAGCGTTTTTCTCGTAGACTCTTGTTGCAGGCATCATTGCACTCAGCAGGTTTTTTTCCTTTTTCATTGTGGGTTAGCCTTGCCCCTAATACTTAAGCCACGTATTCTTTCATAACTCATGAGTCATTTCTTGTAGACACTTGTGGGAAGTGTGCTTTTACACAAACTCCTGTAAAAACCTTCAGAATATAGCTAGGAATGAATCTGGAAAGTTTGGTGTGTGTAAGTGTTACTGAAGTGTTAATTTCTGTCTGAGGCTGAGAAAAAACGTCCTTTAAAGATATGTATCTTAAAATGAGATACATTTTGTAAGATACAACAGTATTTTTTAAACTAATAGATATCACCATGAAACTTCCCCAGTTGATTATGTACATCTAAACAATTTGTTTGTATTCCAAGTTTTCTCAAATTCTATGTTAAAATATACCAACAAGGCATTATCTAATGCTAACTTTTAGTGAATTTAGCAGAAGTCTACAGACACAAAGTAGCAAAATAAACACCTAAATGAATATATGAGATGCTTTCTTTCCAATAGTCTGAAAGAAGACATGTTATGGAAGCAAAATAGACCAAAAGTCTCAAAATGTACTATGTTTTTGCCTGTAATGTCATGGTAGAACATACATACAAATTAAATTACCAATTAACTTTAATGAAGTAAGTTGGTCTAGAAATGCAGTCTGTCCCCATGGTGGTGCTGAACACAAGCCCAAGTGCTGTGCAGCAGTAACCCCACTCTTTATCGTTTGATTCATCTTTTTGTTTCCCTCTTTAGTCAGCACTTCTGGTGAAGTCCCCGCTGTAACATGGTGTCCCGGGTGAAGCAGCCCGAGGGGCGTGGCCTGTCCTCTCTGTTTTCTTGCTGCTTCAAAGGAAGCGACCAACCAGAGATCACCCACTGCCACGACAACACCAAAACCATGGCTGTGCTGGAGCCCAACCTGCCCATGCCCCCCCTTCAAGACCTGGACTCCATGTTCACTGAGCTGGTGGTGAGTCAAAGTTCCTATTCTGAATGCATTCAAACATCCATATTTATTCAGCAGCTTTCTTCTTATGTTCATCATTCTCCCTCTCCATCCTTTCTGTATTCTGTCCCAGGATGAACTGGACCTTACAGAGGAGCACAGAGCTGCCATGTTTTCTTTGCCAGCAGAGAAGAAATGGCAGCTCTACTGCAGTAAGAAATTGGTAAGGAACTATAAATACAACAGCCAACTTACCTGTATCAATAGTTTATGTATCGTGAGCTCTATGGTAGCTGCTTTTCTTGGATTAGGATTACTACCGCTAAAGCCTTTGTTATACTCGCAAGCAGAGGATGCATTCCAGACATGCACAGTATCGCTACGCTACCACATGTAGCTTAGTGGCCACTCGGACACATCCAGACTAGTCTGTACAGTCACAAGAAATTGGCGGCACATGGACGACCCAGACGGCAAGCCCCGTTCTGCCGAGTGAAGTCAATATGGAAGTTTCTTAAAGCTCTAATATCCATCTTCTATGAGAAAATGACTCTACTTCTCTCTTGATTTATTACCTCAGTAAACATTGTAAACATGTGTTTATGGTCTCAATCTCTAGTTTCAACACTTCTTCAATACAGCATGATGTTCATTTAGTAAATTATGGTCCATTTAGAGTCAAATAGACCATAAAGCAGGGTATGCTTTAGGGCGGGCTTACTGTGATTGACAGGTCGCTGCCGCCACCAGAGCCGTATACGGCGTCTCTACGTCACTCATCGCATTCCAAATATGGTAACTTTCGTTGCAAAAAAGCCAAGCTGACAACGTCCGTACTTCAAAATGGCGACGGCGAAATCGTCGAACTCAAGGCTTCATAACAGCAGTTGTTGAAGAAATCATTAAGTCCAGTTCAGAAGTTGCTGTGGTGTTGTGAGTTTAATAAAGCATACCGGTATACTGGTGACCTCACAGAGCAGATCTGAGCCGGGGGTTCAATCAAGGGGTCGACACAGCAGGGGCCTGAAGTAGCTTCTAGGTGTCATTTGGTTAGGAATTCTGGCCCCAATGTGTATTATTCATCACAGTCCACAAACCAATGGGTGACGTCACGACGACTACGTCCGCTTCTAATATACAGTCCATGGGACGACCACACAGAGACTAGCGTTGACCCTCTGATGATGAAATTTATGCCACGTCCTTGCATACTCAAGGACAGGGAAAGTATAACTATAGCTTAAGAGTTCAGTATGCTTCAAACAAATACCATCATACAAGGTGTTGCCATTTGTGTCCAATGGACACACGTGAGGTAGAAATGAGAGTTGAGAGCAGTGATGAATCGAACAAATAGGGATAGAGTTCAGTTTCAGACGGTCCATCCAAGAAGACATTCGTGGTGTTGCTCTTGGTTGTTCAAAGGAGTTTGCCTGAAGAACGTCAGATTTTTGGGGTTCATAAAGTCAAAAAAATTGTCCCCCTCAAATCATTTAAGAAGTTGATCCAACAAATATTTAGTTTGAAGCATACTGAGGACAAAAATGTCCTGGCTACTAAATAACCACCTTAGTTTTAGTTAAATGAAAAAGGACCATAACACCTAGTGAGTAACTTACATATTCTTTCATTGCTCATTCCGTCATTCGGTCACTTACTCACAGAGTAACGACTGAATGTGTCCCCTCGGTGGCTGATAGATTCAAGAAGACACCAACGTACTGACCAATAGTGACGTGTCTTGAGTTACGGTTCATAGTAGACGAGAGATGCTAGCATCCTTAAACCTTTGTTCGTTTTTCTCACAAGACGTTATGGTCTCAGTAATTTACCACAGAGGTGAGGTATGTCTTGCCAAAGAGTACGTTTTGATCAATTAATGAAATATTAAGGCTTATGTCCTGGGAGCATTTTTGTAGTATTGACAGGTGTCTCCACCAATTCCCTCGAAGTTAACTGCATGGTCACTCTTCAGCTCCGCCAAGGCTTCCTGCCTTTCAACCTCAATGTTCTGGCTCCAGAAAACCCAAATCTAAACTTCAGAAACCTGCGCTGATGTCATGAATTCTCTACGACAGCCTACGGGTGGCTTTTTCATCATATGATGTTACCTTCACCACGACTGGAATCCATCCCCATCTTGTGTACATTTCAAAGCACGATTCTTAAAATTACAAAGTAGTAGGACGACACATAGATTTGTTGTCTAGTATAACTAAGTATATCCATGACCCTGACCTGTGTGTCTGTACATGTGTGTCTTGCAGGAGGCAGCGGAGAATAAAGGAGCAACCAGATGGCCAGAGTATTATATTGATCAGCTCAGGTCCATGGCTGCTGTGAGTAACTCTGCGTTTGTACTGACGGGATATTAAATTCCTGTTACGGTTTCTCTCTGTCACGTTGAAATTCTGACCCGTAGTTCTGTGGAACGCCTCTGCACCTCGTTTGATCAGGACCTGTAGCTCGCGATGGGAACATTTCATTTGTATTTTTCTCTCTGACTTTGTTTTGCCTACAATATTTACACTTTGCTACATGGTAATCAGATTTAAAAAAGGGGCAAATTGCACTTATCTGCTAAACTTTATGGATGTGTTTGAACTGTAATATTATTAGCACATTATCTTTTGTAGATCAGAACTTGAGACGGGTGGATAGTGGCTGCAAGTGATGCAAAATGCATGGCATTAGCCTCCGCGATCCGTTCTTTGTGAATTTGTCCATTTGTTTACATCCTGCTGCTCTAAGTTCATTGAAAGACAGACAGATTTATCTTTATTGCTAATTTTCTTTATAAAATGTGAAAATATTGATGAATTTTAAAGCCACTTTGAGTACATTTAAACATGTTTTTTTATGTTGTCTCCACCCCCTGTGTGTCAACAAGGACGCTGCAGATGACAATGTATACCAAACTTATTTCACCAGAATAATTTGATACATGGGGCCTTTAAGATGGGTTATTTTTCATTATAGATATTGTCATACATACAGTATATTGATATACTGTATATCTGCCTTTGAATAATAATGATAATTCAAATGCCATTGCAATTATTTGTAACTTAATATCAGCTAATATCACGGAGTGCACCGATCCTACACTACAAACCAGAAACATTTAATTCTAGGGGCCAAACTCGCTCCGTTATCGCCTCTGAGTGAGTATGTGACCTGTAGTCAGGCATTATTTAGTCCGACCCCTCTCTTCCCAGAGGAAGACTCTGCTGGGACCAGAGGATGAGGAAGAGCAGGGAAGACATAAAATCGTAGATGGTCTAAAGACAGCACTGAGGACACAGCCAATGAGGTACAACTACATGCACACTATTTTGAAATTTTGAGATTTCCCAAAGCTGCATTGCTTTCCCCTGTAGTGACCTAGAGAGTAACCTTCACCCTGTGCCATTCTGATCCATCCCCTCCAGGTTTGTGACTCGTTTCATTGACTTGGATGGCCTGTCTTGCATCCTGAATTTCCTCCAGTCAATGGACTATGAGACCACCAACTCTCAGGTCCACACCTCTCTGATTGGCTGCATCAAAGCTCTGATGAACAACTCGCAAGGCAGAGCTCATGTGCTGGGTCACTGTGAGAGCATTAATATCATCGCCCAAAGTCTCACTACCGAGAGCATCAAAACCAAGGTACACAGTGCATTCAATACCCCGTGATGACAAAGAAACACCTCGATTTTAGAATGATTTTAGTGGTCTACATACTTCTTAATTAGAAGAAGTTTGCACCAACCAGGACTGGTAAACCCAGCTGGTAAAATTAGCCATGTGTCACTGACCCGTCCATCCCTTTCCTCTTTGAGTCTTTGCAGTCCGGTTCCTGTTTCAGAGCTCAGAGTTCTCTTTTGAAGACGTAATACTGAAGTCAAACACAGAACATGACATTTTTTGCTAGAATATTTTAAAAAATAGACAAAAAAAATGATTATGTCCACAAGAAACGCTAAACAACTGCAGAAATCCAAAACCACCTCAAAGACAAAAACCACCTCAAAGACAAACAGATCCACAACAGGTCCACAAAAAGACCATCAAAAGACACAAAACCACCACAAAGAGAAGCAAAAAGACCACAAAGACACGTCAAATGACTACAGAGAGATGCAGAATTACCACAAAGACACATCAAAGTACCAAAAGAGACTTTGAATGACTACAAAGAGACACAATAAGACCACAAAGAGACGCAAAAAGACCATCAAGAGACACTAAATGACTACAAAGAGAGACTATACAACCACAAAGAGTCAAAAAAACTAAATATGTACAAAGTTGTGTAGTGTGTTTTGTAGGAGAAAATAATAAATGCAAAATAGACAAAATGATTTCTCCTTCACATGGATGTTTGCAAAACACAGACCCTGATGGTTGAAACATTACCTCATTCAATTTTTGGGAGCTTTCAGTTTTTCTTTTGCAGCCTGCCTATCTTTTGCATTGGTATGCTGCTGTTTTTGTTTCGTTCTGTTTTCAATGAATGGAGGGTCACATAAAAAGTCATCCCCAGGGCCTGAGGATGGGTGGCAGTAGCCCACTATGAAGCACATGACGGAAATCCAAAAAGAGACAATGAAACAACACAACACTGTTGAGGAAATGTAGCTGAAGAAACAAAGTCACTGAAACACAGGAATAAATACTGTATTTGGCCTGTTCTTCCAAGATGCACCTGGGCAGATGACAGTTAATCAGGTGGGCAAAGGAGGAGGAAACCCAAAAGTTTACCAAAAAGACCAGACAAACAGGCAGGTGTGCACTTCTCTGAGGATTACACTAGTCATGGCAACATGTCAGAAGAGACATGTGACCACTAATAAAGGTGACAAGGGAGCATGCTTCCAGTGGTCTTCTGGTTCTGTTGACCGTGGTCACATTTTTGCCCAGATCTGATGACAAGATCATAAAGTAATAATAATAATAATAATAATACATCGATTTTCTATAGCGCTTTTCAAGATACCCAAAGACGCTTTACAGGGCAAAGACAAACAGAACAAACAGAACACGGCCTTCTTTCTTCGCTCTTCTCCCTCTCCCTACAGGTTGCAGTGTTAGAGATCCTCGGCGCGGTGTGTTTGGTGCCAGGGGGCCACAAGAAAGTACTAGAAGCCATGCTGCACTACCAGAAATTTGCTTCGGAGAGAACTCGCTTTCAGGTCTGCTTCTGTCTCATCTGTGTGTGCTTCTCTTAGTCTTCTGCTAGAGACCACTGATATTCAAGAATTCAAGGATTCAAGGATCATTTATTGTCATTATGTAACACGGGGATGCACGACCAAATTCAGTTGTAGCCCATTTTTGCCACTCATATTCATATATCAGATTGGGACAGAAAGTAATCGGCATCATTTTATCTGAGTCCACAAGCAGCAAATCACATCAAATGTGTGTCAATTTCACATCACAATTTACAACATTTTCCAATTTTGTGGGCGTCAAAAGAAAGGAAGAATGTTTTATAATGGTGAAACATTTTTTGTCTTTTGTCTGCAGACCCTGCTGACAGACTTGGATAGATCCACAGGCCGCTACAGAGATGAAGTGAACCTGAAGACTGCCATCATGTCCTTCATCAATGCCGTGCTCAGCCAGGGAGCAGGAGAGGTGAAGAAGCATCTCTCCTTTGTTTGAAATATCGTCTGTGCATCGTGTCAAATGTCTTATAGGACTTGGGTTTGTGATGTAGCATGATCCCAAAAGATATACTACGTCTAGGTGCTCACACCTTGATTTTATTTTCAAAAGTTAATATGTAATGTGGCAACACAAAGGCAGTGTTACCCGTTCCTGCACAGGGGGATGCTTTCTTTAGCTTCCAGGTCCAAAAGATGATGCTCACTATGGGGGTCACACTGTACATTTAGTACCACTATAACTTAACTGCTAATTGGCATAGAAATCGCCTTCTCTAGTTTCTAGTAGCAGTCCAGTTGTTCTCTTCAGGTTGATTGACTTGTTGTTGGTCAAGTAATAGATCTAGAGACACACCTTTACATTTTGATTCTGAGGGACTGATGTTTTCTGCTGTTCTTAATGAAAGCTGAAATAATTACTGCTATCAGACACCAGTAAAGCTGCACTATAAGTACTGTATCTTTAAGTGATATCATGCTGGTATATATATTTGCCTTTGTGTTTGTTTGATACTCTGTCTGAACTCTATGTATAACTTTTCTACCTGTCTTATTTTTACATATTGTCAACCCAGAACATGAATACGATGATTACATTTTAGGATTACGGGATATGCTGATGACACTATTGTCTTCCTTCCTGCTGGGGAATAAACTCCACATGGCACGTCATGTGTGCGTGCATGTGTTTGCGTGTTTTCAGACCAGCCTGGAGTTCCGCATCCATTTGCGTTATGAGTTTCTGATGTTGGGCATTCAGCCGGTCATTGACAAACTGCGCTCCAATGACAACGCCACCCTGAACAGGTAGCTACGTCAGCTGCGCCAACAGGTGCTAGCATTTTCAAACCTCAATACTGTGCCATTGTACTAACAAACAGTGAGCAGGACGGGGAACATATTTGCACTTCGGCTTACATTGATTGAGTTCAGTTGTTTATTGTGTGTTGTTTCCAGACATCTGCACTTCTTTCAGATGTTGAGGAATGAAGATGAGCTTCATATGTCCAAACGGTTTGATGCTGTAAGTCCATTATTCTACCTGAAAGGTTTTCTATATATGAGATCCAAGATCTTTAAGGATGAAAAGAAAGATTCCTTTTTTTTTTTTTTTAAATATAATCACCATTAGTTCTGACACACCACAACTTAATGGAATTTAATGGAATCTTTGAAAACAAAATAACACATTAAAACATGCTGCATACTATTATTACTATTATAAGTTCTACAATTATACACTTTTTGAGAGTCGCTGTGAGCTTATTTGTGATTTAAAACATTTTTGTTTGTTTTACTCTTTTTTTTGTGTTTACTCTTGGCTTTTATTTCATTTCAATCTCTTTGTGTTTTAAATGTGTTCTGATTTATTGTTAAGCACTTTGTAACAGTGTTTTGAAAGGTGCTATATATACAAAGTTTATTATCATTATTATAATTAGGAAATTAATGCCATTAAAACATGAAAATCAGATGTGTAAAGCCTGCTGATGAATGTCTTCTGCCTCAGGTCCATATAGAAACTAAAAGTGGCAGCCAGATGTTTGAGCTGATCAAGAAGAGTCTGAACCACACTGAAGCTTACCCTCACCTCCTGTCTGCACTGCATCACTGTCTCATGATGCCATGTAAGGCTGGCTGTCTGCCTGCCATTCACTTCTTTACTTTTCATTTATTTAAATCTCCCTGAAATGACCCATGATCTGTCTGTCTGCAGTTAAGCAGAGCAGTACCACTCTTCATTACTGGGTGTTGTTGGATCGGATAGTTCAGCAGCTGGTTCTGCAGACGGACAAAGGGGAGGACCCCGATGTCGCTCCACTAGAGGACTTCAACGTCAAAAATATTGTACGCATGTAAGTTTCTGGGGTTTCTTACTTTGGGGAGCATTAGTGCAGCAAACTCTGCAGTTTTTTTAGTAACGATAACAGATGAGATTCAAACACTACCAGTGGAATAGTGCTCTCTAAGAGGAGAACATTCAGTTTATAACACGTTTCACATTCAAAAAACTTTGACAGGTTGCTCAGTAATCTGAATGGTAATCATTATAGCTCTAATAGTAATCCTACAAAATCTTAATGATTCCGAGAAATGCCTTGTTATATTTTAGAAACCCAACAGTGATTTGAATAATTAACCATAAACATACAGCAATCCACCTCTTGCTGATGATGTAGTGAAGTCAAATAAATACCTAAATAAAAACATTTGATTTGCAAAAACATCTTTGTTTTGTAATTTTGATCAAAAGAAGTGAGTAAGTACATCTAACGTATAATTGTGTCATGAAGCAACATGTTCTCACTCTCACTGTCTTTAAAAAACAAAACGTCCATTTTCACAGCAAAACACTTGCTTAGGTTAAAGGCAACAAAAGCACTTAGTTAGGTTTAGGAAAATAATTTAGATTTGGGTTTGAGTAAGTAAGATAAAGTGAAGTAGGACATAGTAATGTCATGTACTTTATAAAAGCTATGTAGGTAACGTTGCTTTACCCAATGTCAAGAAAAGGCAACGTTGACTTTTGGTTTCACACGGGACATGGACACTGGTCTCCTGGGTGATAGTAATAAGGAATGCTTTTGGACAAAACAACCGACTCTGACCTTCTAAGAAAATAAGTTAACAAATAGATTGTTTGCCTGTGACTATTTTTACATCATTAAACATATCAAGCCTAATTTCTATGGTGCTATATTTCTAAGTAATTAATGAAATACATTTTGATAGGTACATTTTAAGCCTATTATGTTGTGTGTAGTAGTGTGTAGTAGTAGTAGTAGTATAGATGCAAATCATGTTTGGAAAACTTCCTTCAGTTGTATGTGTGTGTGCGTGTGTGTCTATAGGCTTGTCAAGGAGAGCGAGGTCAAAGAATGGAAAGAACAAGCTGACAAAACGAGGAAAGGTAAACACTCACATTATACAATATACATTATATACATGTAGTAGAGAGGACTAGAACTCTGAATCCTGTTTACCGTACCACAGTGGAAATGGAGGACTTGGCCGGACAAGTCAGTTTGATTAAAATATTTCTCTTTCATAATTACTGCAGGCTACAAAAGAATAATCATGAACAATGCAATAATCTCTGTGTTGGTGTCACTTTACATTACAGCGCAGTAATAACATGGTAATAGTGCGGAAATCATTTGATAATAAAGAGGTAATAATTAAGTAATATCATGTAAGTAATAACCAGGTAGCTTGGTATTAACAAGGGTAATATCAAGACAATATAGATTGAAATTGATGTAACAGGGTAAGTGCTTAGTAAGTGTTTTGCTAATTTCACTATGTAATCAACAAAACCCACAAAGCCTGCAAAGTTGGCTCATCAAGGTCCCAGCACGTAATCATAACACTCGTGGTAAATAAGTCAAGATGCAGCACGAATGGCCAACACTTTGATCGACTCAACCGTAGTCGGCAGAATGAACAACCTCCCGCAAGTCACCTGTCTCTGTCTGTCCCACTTTCTCTCCAGAGCATCACAACTTGCAGCAGCGTTTTGAAAAGAAAGAGAGGGAGTGCGAGGCCAAGAACGAGGAGAAAGAGGACATGATGGCGATGCTGAACAAGCTGAAAGACAAGTTGGAGCGAGAGAGCACCGACCACAAGCAAGCTCGGCTGCAAGTGGGAGAACTGTCTGCTCGGCTGCAGCAGCTCAGCTCTGTATGTCCGCCAACACCACCAGATACAAATGTTACTGATCCTTTTCTCACAGTGTCCGTCAGATCCCGTCACCATAATGATAGTGTCTCGGTCATCAGTTCATAATGGATGCAATTCTGTTGTCTTGTTAGACGTCCAGTGTTCCAGGAGGACCTCCTGTGTCTTCCGGCGGTTTAGTCCCTCCCGGTCCCGTCCCGGCCAGTCCTTTTTCTTCTCCTCCTCCTCCTCCACCACCTCCTCCTCCAGGAGGCCTGCCAAGTTTTGGCATGGCTCCATTCGCCCCGCCTCCTCCACCCGGAGCTCCACTGGGAGCTGTCCAGAAGAAGAAGAATATTCCTCAGCCATCCAACCCTCTGAAGTCATTCAACTGGAGCAAACTGCCTGAGGTACACTTACAGTGTGGGACTAGTGTTCCTGCTGCTACACTTCCTACTGATACTGTCACTGCTGCTGTTATATTATACCACTACACAAACTGCATTTACTTGTGCAGTACAACATGTTCTCACCCCCATCTCTCGAATGCCCCACTTGGTCAGTGGCCCTACATTTTTTGGTCGGTTTCGGAGTTTTACTTCGTTTTTAGGTTCATTACGCAACAAAAGTACTTGGTTGGGTTTAGTAAAAGACTGTGGTCTGAGTTAAAATAAGTATGTTTGTTACATAAAATGCATTTTGTTAAATAACTGGCGTTATTTAACAACGTAAGTTACATAACACAGTTATGGTCAAATAAGTCCACATCGACTCGAACGCCAGTCTCGTGGATGTGTTTACATTACAGTCAGTTGAAAGCCTGGTGCATCTCATACAGATGTTAAGGCTGCCTCGGTTACGACTGATACTGGTGTATCTTCTTCCTCTGTACTATAGAGCTCCATTACGACACGTCAGTGAGCCACACTGTTGCACTGGGTGACACGTTCCTTCATTACCATGAACACACACACTAGTTTGTTTTGACTCAATCCCATATACATCGTCCTGCTGCCTCAAATACTCACTAGAGCACCAAATATGGATTAATCCACCGCTGAAAATAGTCCCCAACAAAAGACACTATTCCCCCCTGTTTTTAATAATGTTTGATAAAAACTACAGTGACCAGCTGTTTGAGGAACCTTTCTAAACTAGACGAGGTGGAAACCTACTGACTGGCTGCACCGTGTATGTTACACAGCCATTGGTAAGAGTATAACATGAATTCCTGGATATGAAATCTGCAGCTGTCTGTAGTGGTCCCAGTAATATTTGTTCTTAAAGTGTCCTGAAGTAGAATATCACATGATGTCTTTAAAGGAATACTTCACCTACAAAATGAGCATTTGTATATGAGTTACTCAACCTGTGTTACCTTGAATTCTTGAAGAAACCGTTTCTAGCTGAACGGAGAAACTAAAACCAGAGAAAGGTCTTGATGAGTTGAAATATATTGTATAATCCAAGTCTCATTTATCCGTTTGTGTGCTCACTACTTCCCAAATGCGTGCATTTTTGCTTTAACTTTATTATCTTTAACATTTTTTACTGGCACAGAAGAGTAGTGCGTCTGTGTCAGCGTTGGTGCCTGCTTTGCTTCAGTTCAGCCCAAAATGAAAGTGTTATATACAGTATTTGTGAGTGTCTTCAGAGGGAACCAATGGGCTTGGAGCTCAGGGCCATAGAGGGAAGTCACACTGTATTTTCGTTTGTTGGATTTATTGACAGTAAGAAACATCTAGAATAACATCCGATGCTTTAATCAGCGAATGACGAACAACAGCTGACGGTGTTCTTTTGGAGTAAACAGCTTAAATCTCTGGAAGAAGAAGTTATTTGAACCCTGAATAAATGTTTTGTTGACGAACACACACATATTGTTTGTTTCAGAACAAGACAGAAGGAACCATATGGAAAGAGATCGATGACATCAAGGTGTTTAATGTTCTGGATCTAGAGGAGCTGCAGAGGACCTTCTCAGCTTACCAGAAACCACAGGTATCTAACACCGACTCTGCATAACATCTGTGTCATACCGTCAGCAGCACTGTCGTTTTATACTATGTTCATTGTGTCACAGACACTTCTCGTGCTCAGTCGAATGAACTAATGAAGAGGTCATGTCTTTTATTTTTGTAGATTTTGTTGCTCTGTTTATGTTTTGAAACAGTTATCTTAAGATACTAGTATACATGAATGAATTGTCAAGTTCCCAGTCTTATTACAGATTATATTATATATTGTACAGCATTTGGTTGCATTCTATCATTTTTCTGTGTATCAGCAGAAGGATGCTGAGGATGAGCAGGCTGTTGTGAAGAAAGTCAAGGAGCTGTCAGTGATCGATGGTCGCCGAGCACAGAACTGTAACATTCTGCTCTCACGGTCAGTGTGTAGCCTAGAATGATTATCCTCCATCCTTCAAAGTTGAACAAACTCCTCTCTGATACAGCCTCAATACAAACATGTGCATGTTATGCCCGTGTAACGCATTGCTTTAGGGATTCATTTGAATTCAAAACCCCTGTATAAGAAAAGTAACGTGAATGTTCGTGTCGCAGTCTGAGGCTGACCAATGAGGAGATCCGCCGTGCCGTCCTGACCATGGACGAACAGGAGGACTTACCTAGAGACATGCTGGAGCAGGTGCCAAACATACACTCAAAGTAACACAATATACATATATTGATATTGTTATATAAAACTACATGTACCGTGATTTCAGCAACGCATTTTCGGATAATATTGAACAAGCCACTGTGATGCGTGTTTCTAATGGAAGAAAATTGTATTTATTTAGGACTCATGGGTGTCTGATAAATACATACATAAAGAACTTATCAAATGCATTACACATTTGTGTGTGTGTGTGTGCGTGTGTGCGTGCGTGCGTGTGTGTGTGTGTGTGTGTGTGTGTGTGTGTGTTTGAAGCTTCTGAAGTTTGTTCCTGAGAAGAGCGACATGGAGCTGTTGGGAGAACACAAGCACGAGCTGGAACGTATGGCCAAAGCAGACCGCTTCCTGTATGACATGAGCAGGTACACACACACACAGACACACACACACACACACATGCATAAGCAGCAACCCAGCCTGTATATGTCTTCCAGCAGAGACTGCCTGAAAAAAATGCACTCTGTCCTCGAGTGTGTCCGTTAGGAACAGCTGTACCTATAACTATAACTATAACTAGTTCTGTTCGAGCATGACCCGACCGTAGAGCGGGTCCAGAGCTGTTTGTCATAGCAGCACTGACCAAAGGTCACGGTGTCATTATTAGGAGCGGGATGTAATTTCGCAAAAATCACCCTAGCTTCAATCGGGTTGGGTTCACTGCAAGTCTTTTTAAAAATATGTGCACTCATTCGCCTCTTTTATTTTCAGTTGAGCAGGAACGCTTCACGTTATAACCAATGAGCGACTGTTGTGCATAATTTGAATACCGACATTTGTCTATTGCCGCATTAATTGGGCTCTGGTTGGGTTCAGAATGTATTATTTACAATAACAGAAACACACAAAAACACATTCAAGTTTCTACTCCACTATCTACTACCGACCGAACCTGAATTAGCACAATAATCACAAAAGCGCCGCTCTTTGTGGTTGAGCGCGACGGACAGATGTGGAACCTCCAGCAGTGTTTGTGGGGGCCCCTCGGCTGAGGCTGCTCTGTTTCTTGACGAAGAGCATTCGTCAGCTTTAGACAGCTCTTTCCTTTACTCAAGCTCGGCCCAGGAAAGTGTGAGATTTTCTGGCCTCCTCAAGTTGGACTATCTGCTCGTTCAGCACAGCAGCACTGTGGAGGCAGCTGAGCTAGCTAAGGTGTGAGGCAGCTAACTTGTCTCAGGACCACTACGTCGACGCCGTCGTAACCTTTGTCCCTGTTCGGAGCTGGTATTGTCTGAGCTGTAGCTCCGTCATTCTCACGCTCCTTGTTGTGCTTTCAAACCATCACATAGCACGAAACTATTTCCTCACCATCAGCAGCCTCGTCTTCATTTCCAGACCCTACAGTGCATCGCGTTACCGTGACAGTGAGCTCATATAAACTCTTTTCAAAATTGTGGCTGTGATATTCACAGTAACAGTGAGACAACAGCGCCACCATGAGGCCTAACAATTATTGACATCGTTGAAAGCACAACATTGTTACAATTGGAGGAGTTTCATTGAATGAAATTAAGGAATCAGAGGAGAGTGTAATATAGTGCCAGGTTGCAAATGACCAGAGAAGGAACTTTATGCATTTAAAGTGCGTAACATTTAGGAGGATCTATAGGCAGAAATGGAATGTAATATTAATAAGTATGTTTTCTTTCGTATAAAACCTGGAAATAACAATCGTTTTGTTTTTATTTGCTTAAAATGAGCCGTTTATTTCTACATACGGAGCCGGTCCTCTTCACGAAGCTGACTGCCATGTTTATACGGTAGCCTAGAATGGACAAAACCCACAGGTATTGACTTTCTGACCGTGGTTGGGAAACACAGGGTGGGAACACCCTTGTTTTGGTCTCCAGGGCTGAAAAACCCAAACATGGGAAACCTCTGTTGGTGGGCTTGAGGAGCTGCAGTCCTCATTTCTCCACAAACGGTAACTTCCACTGTACATTTACTTGAAAATCCTATCTCTCCAGGGACATTCGCGTTTTCACGTCTGCCACTGCACGTTCTCCTATACGCACTTGGCACACTCAAATAGTTTCAACTGCGATCTGTAACATCACAGCTAGGCCTCCAAATCCTACACACTGTCTCTTAAAGGGTTTACCTAAAAAACAAAGTCTACGTAGGATCTGCAAAGACCTTTGATGCGTAGTTGTGCGTTTCATCACATAGGAATTTACATAGTGATATATAAGCTATATAGTTCCCCCTCCTCCTGCTAACAGCTACCAGTGACAATGTTTTGCTGTCTCATGTGTGTCCTCCCCAGCATCAACCACTATCAACAGAGACTCCACTCTCTCTACTTCAAGAAGAAGTTTGCTGAAAGAGTGGCCGACATCAAACCTAAAATCAAAGGTAGGCTACTTCCAAAGAGTGTTTATGTTCATTTGAATCTGCGTGTCACTAATATGTGTCTTTAAATTCTGTTTTGTAAGATGTTTTTTTTAAGATATCAGATATTCCATTATAGATTTTAAATGTACATGGACATATATATACTGTATATATATATATATATATATATATATATATATATATATATATGACATTGCCTCTTCGTCTCTGGGGTCTCAGCTCTGAGTCTGGCGTCCAGGGAGGTGGTACAGAGCGGGACGCTGCGGCAGCTCCTGGAGGTGGTCCTGGCCTTCGGGAACTACATGAACAAAGGACAACGGGGGAACGCCTACGGATTTAAAGTGTCCAGCCTCAACAAGATAGCTGACACCAAGTCCAGCATTGACAAGTACAGTTCACAGCAGGGCTTTGTACATCACAGCAGGAGGAAATAATACAGGAACCTAGTGTTGTTCATAATCTGCTTATAACACTGTATAATCATAAATATAAGTGCTCATAAATATCCATAGTATTTAATAACACCAATCACAACCCATTATGAAGCATTTTATAATGACTTTAAGATCAAGTATCATAATACTTCATAGTTGCTGGTCACTCACTGACACAGGGATTATATCAGTGGGGGCATTTTATACCTGGGCCTTCTGTGCTGTCCTACTACAGTTGAACAGCTACGGTGCAGATAGATGAATCCGTGCGTGACGGGACGCTGCATCATTAACGGACAATGCATAGTCAAATCAACGTAATTAACACAATAACAACAAAGTCATAAGAACCAGTCACATATATTCATATGACAACAAAGCATGACACATCAATCCAGCAAACCTGCAGCGGATCCACACATTCCACCACACAAGAGCACGAGCCATCAAATATTATTCATAAAAACGTGACTGCAGTTTGTCATTTACCGAATTCTTTGTTGACAAAGAGTTTAATCCCAGTACATCGTTCAGGTTCCAGTAAGAAGTCATGGACGCCAGTGACAGTCGAGCCTCCCCAGTTGTATCTCGCCGGTCTATGGCAGCCGGTTCGCAGCGGGGCCGGGATCCCACCTCCGCGGACCGTGCGAGCGTGTTCGTTGATCTGTAGATCCACTCGGGTTTCTCCAAAAGTTTTCAAAAGCACCGTAGTGCCCTGCCGTTCTATGGCGTCCTCAGGTTAGCGTAGTGTAGCTCCAAACACCAAGATGCTCAGATGAATGAAACACATCAATGAAACACATTCCCAGCCATAAAATGTGCGACGCTGTCAGCCAGACAGCTGTGCAATGAGAAAATAAGCTAATGGGAAAAAAAATTCTAATACATGTAGTGTATTTATGAAAAATTATTAAATTATAAAATAGCTATAACTTTGTGATTCTGTTTAGGCCAGCAGAGAAGGCTTAGCTGGCCCTGACGGCCCACCACTGGATTATATGTATTATAATTCTCATAGTTGTCATACATCAGAATATTTTTATAATGCATTATAAGCACAGTTATAATGTGTTATAATGTGATTATTCTAAGTGGCTGGTGGGTGCTTTAAACCAAGTAATGAAATTCCTGATGTATGGGATAATATGATACATTACAAGCTGGTTATAAATCACTGTAATTCGTCATTATTTACTTTAAGAAAATTCTAAATAAAATTCTAAATAAAAATCAAGAACAAAACATGAAACGGAAAAATGTTCAACAGGTCATGCCAATTTGACCCCCCTGAATGATGAACATTTACATTTCACTAACGAAATTATAGACCACACCTGAAAGAACTCTACCTGTATAATTACACCATACTATAAGCAGATCATATGCATTATAAGTATGTTTATAATGCATTATAGACATGGGCTTGCAAACAAAGTCAGTGAGTGACCAGCAATTATGAAGTAGTATGATACTTGACTTTATGAGTCATTATCAAGTGCTTTACAATGTTTATTAAAGCCTTATGCATGTTTATGAGGGATTATAACTATAATCATACAGTGCTATAAGCTGATCAAAACACATTATGTTTATATTACATTATCAACATCGGCGTCATAGAAAGCGTCGCCATGATTGTTCATTTTATCTGTGTTTTTTCTACAATGACGAGTCAAATGTCTGCTGTGGAGAAAGGTCTATTTGTAAGTTTGCTTTGAAAAGTTGTGATAAACGATTGACTGCTGAATGTACAGTATGTGTTGTGTGTTTGTAGAAACGTCACTCTGCTCCACTACATGATCACTGTACTGGAAAAGAAGTACCCGAAGGTGGCAGCTTTCAGTGAAGAGCTGCAAAATGTGCCAGAGGCTGCCAAAGTCAAGTAAGAACGAGCGGGAACACTCGTATTGTCGAAGTAATATATGCGGAATCAAGTCTATTGGAGTAAAATTTAAAGGGCCAGTGTGCAGTATCTTGGGGGATCTATGAACAGAAATGGAATGTAATATTCATAGCTATGTTGTCATTCTATCACCTGAAGCTAAGAATGGTTGTGTTTTTGTGAGTCTGACACTGCTGTGTTTCTACAGTAGCCCAGAATGGACAAACTAAACCCTGGCTCTAGAGAGCCTTTCATGTTTTTACGTTACCTAAAGGCCACCATAGTTCTCCGACACACTTGTAAAATGTGAGCTACAGAGTTTAAAACCATGGTTAACCAGCGGCCATCTGACTTCTGTTGCCCCTATACTGGAGTTATTAAGGTAAGCATGGCCTTTGAGCGAGGTGAACAGCGTTACCACAGTCTTGGAAAAGGAGGTGTGGTGTATTGACGAGGCAGACGCACATGTAGTGTTAGTTACTTTATTCGGCCATGGAAAACTCTTAAGTCTGTACTGTGCATGTGCGCTACAGTTACTATGAAAGGACCGTGTTCACTGAGGTCCAAAAAGCATTTGTACTCATTTCAACCATATAACTTAATGTGATCAATATACCACAGGAGGTGTGAGCGGAGGGGTGTTCAGTTGGTTGCAATCTGCAAACCTCACCGCTAGAAGCCACCAAATCGTACGCACTGTCCCTTTAAATATATTGTCAGCATGGTTTAGTCATATATATGAAATCAGTTGCGGGCTTCTGAACCATCTCGCCTTTTAAACTAAGTATACAAGCTCTGTGCAGCAACACTGGGATGGTACCAAACCTGGCAACCTCACTGTGACAACAAGACTTGTTGAACTGTTGACACCCCAAGAAATATTTCCGACTACACCTAGAAGCAAAAAGTCCAAAAAAATTTTTAAATGTTAATTTCATTATATGCAGCTGTCACGTTACTCATTATCTCCATCCTCCCATGTGTCCCTCCGCCTCTTGCACTTTCTCTCCAGTATGACAGAGTTGGAGAAGGACATCGGCAGTCTGAGATCTGGCCTAAAGAGTGTTGAGGCGGTGAGTGAGCTCAGAGTGATTTACAATCTGTTCTTTGCCTATATGTTTAATCGCCCCAATGGTCTGTAAATCTATAGAAGCAATGCATGGATAATATTCAAACATGTGATTATCAGTCCGTGTGTTCGTTCATCTCCAGGAGCTGCAGTACCAGCGGGGTCAGTCCCCTCAGGGTCCTGTGGATAAGTTTGTCCCCGTGGTCAGTCAGTTCGTCACCGTGGCCTCCTTCAGCTTCTCGGAGGTGGAGGAGTCGCTCAGCGAGGCCAAAGAAGTGGTGAGTAAAACAGATCGTTGTTATTCACATTCATTTTGTCCCGTTTTCGGCCTCCGCTTTCAATGACTTTGAACATCGTCGTAATACTGAAGGAATTCTGCACACCAGGTTTGTGTTTTATTAATTCATTATCCAATAATTATCACACACCGAGTCCAATGCATGTTATTTTATTTGTTGCAATGCAAGACAAAACTAAATAAAGTACGTCGGTCCCAAACAGGGCTAATGAATGAATGGCATTAGCAAGAAGCTATCATAAAGCTGCCTAGAGGACAATCACTACCGTCTAATCTTTCCTACGTCTTTTGTTTTGGAACCATGCAATATTCAAAGTTGTTCTGTGATCTCCTGCCACAATCTGTCTTTTAAATCTTGCGTTACTTTGTTTATCGTGCTTTGTGCTGGGAAACGAAACCCAGTAAATCAGCTCATCAGATGCCGTTTTGGATGATGAGGTTTTCATTTACGGTGGCTGTGAGTGGTCAAACAATTTTGACAGATGCAAAAAAGCCTGTTCCAAAAACTTTAATCCCGGACAGAAGTTTCGGAGTCGTTGTGTAAACGTGATTGACACAACGGAGGAAACACGAACTTGGTGTATAATGGCCTGAAGCAGATTCAGACAGGAGTGCAGCAACTGACCAAATGATCACCTTCCACCATCATGTCTTCTGTCAAAGTTTGTAAAGGCACTGAGACACTTTGGAGAAGACTCGTCCAACCTGCAGCCAGATACCTTCTTTGGGATCTTCGACACTTTCCTCGCAGCTTTCTCAGAGGCCGAACAGGACAACGAAAGGATGGCCCGACGCAAGGAAGAGGAGGAGAAGAGGACACTCATGGAGACACAGGTTAGAAGACATTGTCAGAGAGAGATGTCGTGAGTTTTGATAGGATGCTAAATGTATTTGAATTGTCCTTTACCAGGTGTCAAACATAGTGGTTAGATAATTAAAAAGTCACTGACATTGCCTACCCACTTTCCCTGTGTCCATATACTGATGATCACCTCAGTCATAGATCAACGTACAGTATGTCCATCTGTCCTCTCCTGTCCTGACCTCTCTCTCCTCTCGTCCAGCTGAAGAGAGACAGGGAGCAGAAGGCGAAGAAGGCCAAAGCAAACGAGGAAGAGGGGGGCGGTGAGTTTGATGACTTGGTGTCCGCTCTGCGCTCCGGAGAGGTGTTCGAAATGGACATGTCCAAAATGAACCGTAGAAAACAGCGGAGACATAACTTGTTTGACGGCGGCCGGGAGAGACCCGTGACAGAACTGAACCAGCAGGAGGACTCGGTGTGACCTCTGAATGTATGGTGTCGCTGCCGACAACAGCAGACACTTAAGCTGTCTGAAACTACAATTACACTCTGTGACGATGTATCTGATGTCCAGTAATGAATGTATCTGAATGTATGGACCTGAAGCAAAAAGTAACAAAAAGACACATGTTCTCAGATCGAATATGTGAGTCATTATAGTACGATAATTATATCCTTGTATATTTGCTCAAGTTTGCACAACTCTGGTTTGTGAATTCCATTAGAATTGTTAACTTAAGAAAATCCGTCAGTTCATCCTCTAAAACATTCACTGATCAATGTAATATTCATACTAAATTTTGAAAATGGATGATTTAGTAACTGTCAACAATAAAGTTCTGACAGTTTCCTTTCTGTAAAGTGTTACTCCGTCCATTTTTTTTAATGCCAGTTTGTAAATATCTACAATTATATCATGTAATAGTTGCATTTATAAAGTTGATGTATTCATTGTTAATATTTACAATTAATTCGAACAAAACTATTTTGGGTGGATTGCATTCCTTTAAAATGGATAATGATGATTGTTCTTCTCTGACCAAGGATCAGTATTATCACTTGATACGGGTAGATATACAATAGTAAATGTAATATGGGTGAAATGATGAAGTGTTTATATTAGAAGAATTAGAGGAATTAGGACAGGTGATGGATGGGTAAAGCAAACACAGGAGACCACTGTTGGTGTGCAACCAAAAGTAAATGTTGAGTTTTTGCTTGTTATGTAATGTTGTAACGTTACGTAAGGAAGTCCACTTAAGGCAGTTGTTATCTGTTTACGCTTCTTAGCTTTTTACGATACGATGTGCGGGTACGTTGTTGTGTCATTGCGTTACGATTTGAACACAAACCATGCTCTTTTTTCAAACCTTAGCCAAGTAGTTTTGTTGGCTAAATCTATAGAATTGTTTCCCAATTGTTTAACCATGTCTGCAAGCATGATACGAGGCTGATATGAAACGTATTTATGAAACGTGTTCAGAAAGCGAATAAGCAATAACTGGCCAGCGTGTTGGGTCATAATCCACTGGGACAGGGGAAGACTGAAGGACCATGATAGCGATCAACCTTCATTTATTAAGGTGTTGCAAAGTTTTTTTTAACAAGAAATGCATGCATATATGTCAAATTAAAATTCAAACAATTGCAATCAATTGCATTGACATCTGTCTTTCGGATCTTCTACTTTCAATCGCTCCAAAGTTGATGCAGCCTTGATATTTTTGTAACAATATTATATAAATGCCTGTTTGGTGGGTTTGAGGTGCATTGGTGAAAAAGCTGGGAAATGAGTGTGTTCATTTGGCTACAGATCAAATTTTGTGAATTTTTGTTGCTGCTTATTTTAACAATGTCCTGGGTTTGAGTTTGAACAGAAGTCACCTGGGTCCATTCTGAGAACTCTAGAAAGGTTCTGTATAGGACATTTAGAACCACTAGATGTTGCACTAGAGAACCAGCTTCTTGGACTAAAAGAAATGGGTGCATCAGCCACACCTGGTTGGAATATATATCTTTTTACAGTATGGAGTTATTTTAGTAACATTAGCAATGTATTCAGCTTGGTGAGGAGATATTTCTTCAATCTGCCGAGTGACCTAAATCCTTGTAATATAATTATTAGCTTGCTAGCTAGCTACCTAAAACATAATGGGAAATATGCTTTAGGCAGCTAAAGTGTAACGCTTTGAACTACTCTCTGCTGCGTGGGGGGTCACTCTCTTGCACCCTTTATACTTTTTTAGATTGGGTGATTGGATCACAAGTTGACAGTTCTAAATCCAGGCGTAAACAACCACCAACCACTCAAACCGCTTGCCAAGGAGGTCTGGTGTTTGACTACATATCTTTTGTAGTGTATATGCATCCTGATGCTCCCAAAAAAGAAAGTAACAGGAAAATCGCATAAGCTGGCTTTGTCCACAACACCTAAAAATTCAAAAAAGAAACTATAGAGATATATGTGCATAAACATATTGGCCATGTGATGTCTCTTTGTATTTGTGTTGTGTCACTTTTAAATTGTTACGGTCTTTTTGTAAGGTTGTTTCCCCCAGTTTGATAGTCCTTGTGAGTCTCTTTGCAGCTGTTTTGCATCTCTTTGAAGTCGTTTTATGTTTCTTTGTGGTCATACATTGAGTGACATTTTGTATATGAAGACCAGCGGCCCCTCGACACTTTAGGTCCCTGTTCCTGTGTCCGGTAGGACCTTTCAGTAATCCATCCATGCCTGGAACACACCAAGGAATAGACTCAGTTTGTATTGTTTTGATTTGTATTTATTTTAATATATGGCAGACTAGCCACAATAAATGCATTGTTAAAAAACAACGCATTTGGTCTGCAAACGGAAATGATGTACATGTTTATTTGCACATAGAGCTGGGGAAGTGCAATCCGATCACAAGTGGTCAGTTGAGACGAATGTGGAGACGCCATGTCTGAACTGATGTACTTAGTGATTGGATTACCCAAGGCGCATGTAAATGCCAGGTCTGAACAGGGCCTAAGTCTCTTTTTAAATGAAGTGAGGGCCAACAATTTTAAAGGGAGGGACTCACATGTATCACATGCATGTGTGGCCGGCCCAGCTACCAAAAACACAGAATAGAGAAACTCAGATTACAACAAACACAAAAGGAGTGTGACTTCAGTCCCTGGTCAGGACGCCATCACTTCACTATATCTTTACTTTGCAAATAGTTGTTTGCTGCTCAAAATCTCATATATAGAACTTGTTTACTCATTTGAAGTCAGCATTAGGTGTGTAGATGGTGTTCCACTGATCCATCTTTAAGACTGCCGGTATCCAACTCTGTCTGTTGAGAATGTGGCCTTTTAGTTGAATGGCCTCTTTAGTTGAAACTGGCACTCAACACAAATGTTCCTTTATCTGGGACTATTTACATAACAACGTGACATTTCTAGTCAGAGACCTCAGAGGTTCAAGATGCATCTTCCTGAGGAATGAATGTTTCCAAGTCAGTCCAAAACTAGTTTTGTATTGTTCTAGATTATTCGGACTCCTTGAGTTCATGTAATTAAAAAAATATAATGCTAATTCTGTCTATTCAAAATGTTGTGACATTTTGAATGTCGGTAAAAGTGGGAATAACAATATATCTACAATGTGTTTTTCTTCTTTGTCATGTTCTTTTTTTTAAGAATTGTAGGTGACTTAACAGATTTAAATTGAAGTGGTAGAACAGGGGGGTTAAAAATAATAATACTGTAAAACTGTCAATGCTACCCTGAAATAAAATATACTGAAGCTGATGTTTATGTTCTGTGATACATTACAGTGCATATTGTACTGTAGCATACTGTATATATTAGTGCTGGGCAAGTTAACGCGTTATTATCGAGTTAACGTATTCATTAACTATGCCGACAATTATATTATTGCGCGTTAATGCAGTTTTTTTTTTTTTTATCATTAAGTGGACATTTTTAACACAAGAACCGGGCAGCGAGTTCACCGCTGTGTTTGTGTGGCGTCTCTTCCTCCTGCTGCCGCTCTCCCACCCACCGGGTGGCACGCCAGATCCAGAACCATCGGTCCCTGCTGTCTCACACACACACACGCGCGCGATCGTCTCGTCACAGAATCAAACGTGACAATATCAAAACACATATTGTCGTGTTTTTAAATAAACATATAAGCACGTGAGAACAAACTGTTCTTAACTACAACTCTTTATTAGCACAACTTCATCATGCAGGTTACTGCCACGGCAGGTTCCATGCGTCACCTACATTCCCCTGGGTCCTAAGTCCCGCCAGGTAAAGCTTCTTATCACCTTCTATGTACCAACATACATAACAAATACCACACATATTACGGTAATCAGCGTGTCTGACCAAAATACCAAAAAAAAGCAAAAAAGAAATGATTCATTTATATTATTATTTTTAGAGTTTTTAAAGTGTTTTTTGTTTGGAATATGTATAATAAGCATATCATTTAGTTATCGCTACTGAGAATTTAACAAACATAAAAACATGACGTAGATAGGTTTGCAGTTTTCAAGAAGCATATTTCAAATTGCATTTATTACACACATGAAGATAAAGTTGTGAACACCGGCTGAATATCTATTATCAAAATCATTATAACTGTATTTAACTGCTACTGTGTAAAGGGAATACTGCTGTTAAAAATAACCTGATTTGTTTAAAGTGTTTGCAAACCAAATGTTATTGCACTTTTGTTCATATAGCAGTAGCCTACTTTTAAAATAAAAGTGCTCAATACACTACTTTTTAATTCATTATTCAACTTTGCGCATAACAATGCGATTAAACGCGATTAAAAATTTGCCCAGCACTATATATACACACACACACACACACACACACTACAGAGAGCAGAGAGAGAAGACATTTGGGGCTGCTGCTGAACTGCAGAACAGTTCGACTAAACCGGAAGCTGTTTAATATGCAGCTGCGTGTTTGGTTTGGACCTGACTTCTGAACTAAATCAGCATGGACTCAACTGAACCTAAACAAGTTTCAACTGAACCAAACACGGTGATGAAGTAGCTGTATAAGCCCCGCCCCACACTGCTTCTTCAAGATGGAAGCGGCAGAATAATGCTGGATGTTCACTCGGAAATTAGTAATTAAAGGTTAATAAATACAAGGTTTAAGAGTATGTAAGAAGGCAAACGTGTGTGTGTGTGTTTATTAGCTGTGGAAATATTGTTTGCCGCTCCTTGTGGAGGCTCTCGTGCAGGCAGAAACAAAACAAAGCTGCATTCAAGACTGCGCTTCAACTGGAACTGGGTGCTTTGATGACAAAACCTTCTATCTCTTTTTAAAAAGAATAATTTAAACCGCGGGTCACAGAGCTGAAATGCAACATGATCGGTAGTCTGAAATCAATACAACTACGGTTTAGAGTGTCAGAAACGCTCCGTCTACGCTCATTGTCTTCCCCTCTCTATGCGGTGGGACGTTCACGAGCACCCGGCCCACAGATGATTCATTAGGCAACGACGCTACCGCGAGCTGCTGATGCCCACTTCCTGTATTCTCAGCAACAGGAGCCAACAAACGTCTCGTTTTTTTATCCCGATAACCACAAGACGAGCTTCGGTTTTTGAACTCCGGCATCGCCGGCTCGCGCTGAGGACTGTCGCCGCTCTGCTGCTGCTGTCATGGTGGAGACTCCAGCCGGCTGTCTGTTTGAAGACATCCAGTATGAAGACATCCAAGTTGAAGCGGTAAACTTACTGACCGACAACAGGCTCGGGAGAGGACATTAACGTCAGCTCTTGCTTTGTAGGGGGAAAATGTTCCGGGTGCTGGTAGTTCAGAGACAACTGCGTGCTGTTTCTGTCGACGGGCAACGCCGAGGGTAGAGGACAGACACGGGCTAGCCTGCTGGTGTAACTGTAACGTTACCGTTTACGGTGCTCTAATGTGAGACACGGAGACGGTTGCGTACATTTGAGGTCCGAGCAAAACCGTGAAACGCGACAGATCTGCTCCTGTAACCCGAACAGCATTTTAACAACCAGAGCGAGGCCTCCGTTGAAAAAACAAAAAGGCATTCTAGTCAAATCAAGTTCAAACTCATTTGTGGGTACTTCTAAAAAGTGCAAGGGTAGTACAAATACGGTTGGTGCTTTGAAGAGAAGAAAAGTGCAAGCATTTAAAGCCCTTCTCCTCATATTGAGGGTATGTTATGGGTATGTACATGGACTCATTATTAACCTGCTTGTGGGGGGGGGGGGG
>NW_022280128.1:49576-62175 GCF_004355925.1 Anarrhichthys ocellatus
CCCCCCCCCTTCTTAGAGCATTGTGTCCTGAGCTGCAGTATTATATTGTCATGTTGACTTCTCTTCAGGCTGTTGGCAGAGGGACATTTGGAGTTGTCTTCAAGGCCGTGTGGAAAGGACAGGACGTAGCCATCAAGACCATCGAGAGTGAAAACGAAAGGAATGCGTTCCTAGTTGAGGTACTGTGAACGCCTTTCAGAGTCAAACCTGATTGGTTGGAGCTGCTAGGTCAGTGGTTCTCAAACTTTTTCTGTCGTGCCCCACTTTGGAGGAAGAAAAATGTTCATGCCCCACCGCCCCAACAAAATTGTAACAAAATGGTCCATGTTGAATTTTTATTGAAATAACATTTTGTGACTCCTCCGTCCATGCTTTATCAAATAATAGAATAAAGAAAATTGCAATCACTTTTAAGTAAACCAGATTGCTCCATCAGACAAAAACAAATACAATGTGCAATCACTTTGTTAGAACAATGCAAATAAAGTTATATCTGTGCAAAAAAGAACTACAATTTGGCAAAAAATAGCTTATTGCAATTGGCTGATATGAGATGCTAAGTCATAATTATGAGATGCTAAGTCATAATTATGAGATAGTATCTCATTATAATGACTTACAGGATCTGTAATTTTTCCTCATAGTGGCGGAAACGGGCTTCCATACATTTTGCCATGTATTTATTAATTACTTAAAAAAAAAAAAAAATAGATTCTGCATTTCCCCCTGCACCCCACCTGTAATACCACCGCGCCCCACTAGAGGGGCGCGCCCCACAGTTTGAGAACCACTGTGCTAGGTGGAGCCATTTAACTAGACCAGGGGTGTCAAACTCATTTTCACTCCGGGCCACATCAGTGTCATGGTCGCCCTCAAAGGGCCGGTTGTAAATGTAAGACTGTATAACTGTGACTACTCCCTAACATATTGGTAAATAACTGTCTCTGCATTTGATTATTGTTTATTCAAGTGTTAAAATATTGTACATGCAGTTATATAAATGAAAAATGATATTTAAACACATTTCTGTTGTTATAACTTAAATCATTTTAATTTAGGGTTAATAAACCCACATTACTCTATCAAAGATCAAACTATTAAAGAAAATAACAAAGACAAATATCAACAAACACAAGTTATTACATTAACTTTGTTCAAAGCTATTTTTGTCACCTCTCTGCATCACTAATGTCCCCGTCGTCGTCCCGTGCATGGCAGCTACATCCAAGAGCTCCTCACTGAGTCAGGTCTTATAAACATGGATAGATGCGCTGTATCCGTGTTGTCTGTGCTTTCATCAACAGCTAATGAAGAAGACGAGTACCTGCTCGTCTCTTAGCTAGCTGTGTTGTTAGATTGCTGCTAGTTCCTGAACTCGGTCTGTGATGGTGTTTCTTCAAAACTGACATTTGTAAAAGTCTGTATCTGGTCGGAGCTCACCTGATCACATACCTTTAGCATGCACTGGGCTGTAGCTTTTGTAAATATATTCTGCTGTGATTGCAGTCTGCCTTTTAATTCTTGGACAATTTGATGTTTTTCTTGGAGGCTAAATTTAGCTCCGTGTTTGGTGTCAAAATGCCGACGTGAATTATATTCCTTCATCACCGACACTGCTTCATAGCACAGAAGACAGACCCATTTTTCTCCTTGAAGAACAAACATGTATTCGCTTTCCCATCTTAAATTACATTTTCTTCCCTCTGCATCAATTTTTCTCTTCGTGGACATGTTGGGATTATTTGTCGATCTTTTTCAACTCAATCACTTGGAAAACCTCTTTACGGGCTGTTGCCTCTCCTGTCCACCTGTTGTGATAGTTTTAATGTCGGTACACAGACAACATGCTGTCTCATAATTTCAACGTTCTATCTCATAATTTCGACCATGGGGATACTTTTAATTTCTTTTCCAAAATTAAAATTTTTTTTTTTTTTTGCTGGCGGATTCGTGGGCCACATTAAATGACGTGGCGGGCCGGATTCGGCCCGCGGGCCTTGAGTTTGACACGTGTGAACTAGACTGTCCCCGACCAAAGACATTGTTAGTTGACTAACACTCTTACGGTTTTGGAGACTAATCGATTATTTGATTTAATCAAGGTCGAAGAATCGCACAAAAGCGCCACTCTTTTTTTAATCTAGTGCTCATAAATCATTCAGCATGAAAAAGCATAAACAAATGGAGAATCGACTAAAGAAGTCTTAGTCAGCTTGGATCTAAACGAGCGATTAGTCGACTAATCGACAAAGATGGGGCAGTCCTACATTTGAGGCCGTAGTTTGAGGAATATGAAAACATATTTTATAGAAAACCATTTTTTTCCCCGTTTAAAAGAAAGAAGCCAAAGTTCTCAGAAGTGAAATGTCTCTAACCACAAGCAGCCCTACAAAAACTCTAAAATACCTTTATAATGTATGAAATTTGGATTTATCTCAGGAACTACTTGATCAAATAATGAATTGTTTGTTACTGTGACCTTTTGTACTGTAAATCTAGGCACATGTATGTTGCATATTGTTTTCATACATCAAAGGTAATAAGTAATATGTGGAGAGCATTATGATGATATGTATACCGTGAATCTGTGAAAACCCTTACATGAGAATCGCCATAATACCTGTTCAGTATGTAATACACACAGACCTACAGAGATGAACATATTCATGGTAATAAGTCATTTTTCCTGTGTGCACAGCTCCGCCAGCTGTCCCGGGTGAATCACCCCAACATTGTGAAGCTGTATGGCTCCTGTGACAATCCAGTGAGTATACAACGCGCTATGAGCTTGAGTGTCGTCCATCATATCAGCGCCCTCCTCTCGTGATGTGTGTGGTTCCTGAATAAACTGAGGAGCACATCACCGGCACTTTAGGCTGCATCCACACTAATACGTTTCCATTTCAAAGCAAAAACCATCTCCGTCCACACAGGCGTATTCGACATGATTTCCGTCCATACTAGCATGCCTGAAAACGAATACCACATGACTATTCACGTACACTGGGCATGCGGGTGCCGGTGTAAACAGGAAGTAGAATGGTTGCTTAGTTACAGAAAATACGACGGAGTGTTAGATCATAAAAGTCACGGTTCAGATCGTATCACGGATCGGAGTCAAAATCGGATCAACACAAAAGAAAAATGGAGCAAACAAAACGTTCATAGATCCCTGATCAGGTTGTTTTGCCGCTGATACTAATTGCCGATCCATATTAGCAGATACAGATCCCTTGTTTGATTATAGCAGCTGGTCTACAAGGATTTATACAATTTATTTTTTGCCACCATCCCAAAAATCATTTCAATGACTCTGAAGTCTGTAAACAATAAAGTTTTAGTTTAATGATGTATTATAATCTGTAATGTAAACAGCTCATAAGTCATCTCTAATATCTATTTATGTTGTTGTGAAAACGTCTCCTTCAAACAACTGCATTTATTCAAGTTTGTCACTAACACTACATTTTACAGATCACATGTGAACACATCATGACAATGTTATAATCTACCTTCACCTAGTACTCATATAACCGAACAGAGCCTGAACGCATCATAATGTAACTGAAGTGAAGCTTTGTTCGTTAGCTCTCCTCCAGTCTCTTTAAAACAATGTCACATTATCAGACATCAGTGAACAGAAAGCATCAATGATGTCCTGATCACATATTTCACTGAACATTGGTGTCAGTAAAACTTTATTTCACACTGTGATGGTGAAGGTGAACTGTGTCATTAATCCACGGTTCACACGTGTGCTGAACTGTGAGGGGGGGTCATCAGGATCAACAACAATCTGTTACACCACTAGTATTTTAGTAGTCTTCAATAATAAAAGGTTGTAGTGACTTTAACAAATATCCATTTTTATATATTAAAGCCACCGGGGGGCGAACGGGAGACCTTGTTCGGACGCGTGTTCCACAAACATTTCAATGTCCAATGCTCTCTTTCTTTAGATCCGTTGATCCTTTTATTCAAATACATATTGGCACCGTAACAGAATACAGGATACTTTAGAGGATAGTATAAGACCTTGAAACTAGCTCACATGCCGGCTGACACGCTACATTGACACGACACCTTGACACGGTCAAAAACTGTTGGCTTCCCGTCCAGACACACACACCAGATCCTCATTATCAGGCACTTACATACCGTATATGCACTTTTAGGTTAATGTGCCACCCACTGTTCAATGTCAGAACTGCATGTGTACACACCCCATGTTTCCCTCAAAGACATAAGAAAACAACAAAACCACATTATGGCTCCAACAAAGGCCATGTTTGATACTTAAGGTCTTCCTTTAAAATCTTCCTCTATAAACTCAAACAGACACATTTCGTGGAAAAAAAACTTTTCAAACTTGGTCACAAGGCTGCAGGTCTTGCTCCATCTCTCTCTGCCACACACATTCCATTTACTATAAAATGAACACTTACAAATCAAAGTTCATATATATTTATGGATCCATAAATGAGGTCAACACACGTCTCTCACTTGTTTCCTCGGTTTCGTTGTCTGTTCTCACTCGTAGCTCTGCTGGTGGCTGAAGACTCTGTCACACTGGAGAACATTTATGCTTTTGTTCCTTTACAGTTTCTGTGTGGACTTCACAATAGTTGTGCAGAACAAAATAAGCATTAATAAGGACAGCGAAGTCCTCTGTTTTGTGTCCATCGTCTTCCTCAAGGC
The DNA here is from genome assembly GCF_004355925.1 of Anarrhichthys ocellatus. Taxonomy (NCBI): domain Eukaryota; kingdom Metazoa; phylum Chordata; class Actinopteri; order Perciformes; family Anarhichadidae; genus Anarrhichthys; species Anarrhichthys ocellatus. The sequence goes on from NW_022280128.1 coordinate 54,275, forward strand.
CGCTAACTGTAACTTCAAACGTCCGCTCCGTAGGTCTGATACGCAGGACACGCTGCTCGCTAATCGCTCCAATAACAGCTGCTTCCTCCTCATGTCGGCAGTAGTATAATTAAAAAATGTAAACGTAGTAGTGTGGATGTAGACTTTGTTGAGATTAGTTACAGAGCCAACCCCAAGACGTGTTTGTCGCTCCACAAAGGGGACGTGTGAACGTCTCGTCAGGTAGCCGCCAGTGGCCGAGCAATGAATGCAGCTAAGCTTACAGGAAGTTACAGATCACCAACGCCTCACTGTCATGCTTTCACTGCTAAGGGAATGTGATGTGTGTTCTCAGGTTTGTCTGGTCATGGAGTATGCAGAGTGTGGCTCTTTATACAACCGTAAGTCCTATTATGTCTGTAGAATATTCTTGATGATTCATGTTGACTGGGCGTATTGCACATGATGTACAATACAGAACCGGTTATGTTGTTTCATTTCTTCTGGAACTTACTTATGGTTACACTGTTTAATGTAATAAATGTATTTTTTCTATGTTGCTTCTGAAGCTAGGCACGAAAGAATTGCACTACACAATGTAAGGTGTAGGATCGTGTACGTACCACAAAAATGTTGATTTAATTTGTATCATGATCAACAACATAAGCTTCTTAAGAGTCTTATTTAAAAAAAAAAAAAAAAGATGTAGTGGCAATGTTGGCACACCTTGGGCTGAATTACCACAGCATGTCAGGGCTATTGTTAAAAAAAAAAAGTACAAAAAAACAATAAACTTATATGTCAGAGCTGGGGGGGGGGGGGGTTTTCTGTGATTTAAGTGGTGAATTTACAAGAAAAAACAAATGCACAAGAAAAAAAATAATATTTAATGTTTCTCGCAAATCTATGACTTTATAATTTTTGAAAATATATGTATTTTTCTTTAAATCTCATAAATGTACCACTTAAACCTCAAAGAATATCCGACTAGTTTGTTTTTCTGCTAAATATACGACATATGCAAAACCCCACTGATGATACCATCCACGCTCATCACACAAGAGTTCCACAATGGATTTGAGATTGGCCCCGTGTCTGTCTTCATATCTCATTCTTTTCTTGTCTCCCAATCCAAGTCCTGCACAGTGCCGACCCTCAGCCCCACTACACGGCATCCCACGCCATGAGCTGGTGTCTGCAGTGTGCCCAGGGAGTCGCCTATCTGCATTCTATGAAGCCAAAGGCCTTAATCCACCGGGACCTCAAACCACCCAAGTAAGTCTCTTTATGATCAAACAGACTGAAAGTCATACAGGTCAGAGTGTTTGTTAAAATCACGGTGATGAGTCACGAGAAGCTTTAAAAGAAAAGATTTGTAATAATGGAAGACTGCACTCAACAACTTGAGACGGTCCCCGTGATGTCTCCTTAAACTGCTGCCGTGTTCCTGAAAGATGAATGAGCTTCTAGCTCTGCACGGGCCACCATCTGCTGATGCTACAGGGAAATGGATTCTGGGTAATTGTGGTTTAGGGGTTGACTTGTGAAATATGAGCTACGGTCGCTGATTGGTTCATGTCGCCGGGCTTGCACAGCCCGAGGCATGTTTAAGAGGAAAGCATGTATGGAAATGCCTGATGAGAGCTATACACAAGATGTATGGCCTCTACAACTGGAAAAGAAAAGTCTATATAACACAAAGGAAAACTCCCCTCTACATTTATCCTCCACTTTTAGATTGATGTAATAAATGATACACTCTCTGATGGCTTGCCTCCAGTTTGAGCAAGAAAGCCCGTTATCTAATATGAACTACCTATTCACATTGACAATGAAATATTGTATTTTCATTTGTACTTTTTCTCGACTATGTCTTTTATTTTGGTTGATGGCATGGCACCGTTAGTTGGCAACGTTAGTCTTGGTTGGTCGGTTTCTTTCGTGCCAGACTGAATTCTGTTTAATGGATTGCCGTGGCATTTTATTCAGACATTCACGGTCCCGTCCAATACTCTGTTTTATGACCAAATACCTGCAAAGGTTTCTATCTGAACTCCTCATTTTCATCCACAGATATGTTTTGTAGAAGTGAGTGTACAACACATTGTCTTCAGCCTTTAATGGCCGTCCACTGTACTGTTTCAGTCTGCTGCTGGTGGCTCGTGGCACCGTGCTGAAGATATGTGACTTTGGAACAGCTTGTGATATTCAGACCTACATGACCAACAATAAGGGCAGTGCAGCCTGGATGGCACCGGAGGTGTTTGAAGGTGAGCTGCAAACACTACTTTTGCTCCAAGCGAGAATTTAAGATTAGTTTTCCACCATCTGGATCTGTATTTTTTTAAATGTGTGTGTATATACGCATATACATATAAACTCAGAGATTTAATTCATGAGAAAAAAACTCTGTTTAAATTGGCAAATTAATGAGAAAAAAGCATACAAATTGACGAGAGAAGTCATGAATTTATTTATTTTTCTCATAAATTTTGTTCTTGATAATCTCACAAATTTGTGAGTTTGTTTCACTTTTATTTCTCTCTGAATATTACAGCCCTCCCCAGGCTCTATTCTTTTTTTTTTTTTTTTTTTTTTTTTTTTAAACCTACAAAGGCCCTAAAGCTTTGTTTGAACTTGCTCTTGACGTCGTAGCGCGAGCCTCCGAGCATGAACGTCGGCGTTTATACTCAAAAAGACACCCTAACCTAACCTCCACAATGCGCAGGATGAATTGTAATTATCTGTAAACTCATACCTCATATTCATGGACTACTTTATTGCCTTCATACAAGTCCTGTAGATAAAGAAGTCAAGTATTAAATGCATTATAAAGACACAAAGGTTGAATATCCTGCAAACTATTTACTCAAATGTAGATCGTTAACACCTCTTGTTTCTGAAGCATCTGAAAACAAATAGTCCATCTTTATATAGTGCCTAGACATGTAAACAGTGCTTGTATCAGTCAACTATTTGTGACAGTCACATGACCGCGCCGGCTTCACTACGGTGAGTACAAACTACGCTTAATACGGCGTCACATAAAACAAATAAAAGGCAACCTGGGAAGAAAATATATCACATTTTTCTTTATTTGACTTTAATATACAGATTTCTTGTGCTGCAGAATCAGTAACGACACGTTCTATACTTGTCTCTCATTCTGGTGGTATATGTGGGCCGCCTGTGTTCTGCAGAGATGTTCAGACACATTGTTTCCCCTGACCAACTTTTACCGACCACCAGTCTGATAGCATTGCATTAAAAACTCTAAACATATATAATTCACTTTTTATCAGCTGTATACTACTAGCCCAGTCAACCTTTTGTTAAACATGAACAAATACATACAGAGTATGAATGGCAAATAAATGAATTTTATGATCTAGTTTATGTATAAATATGAGCAAATTGCTGACATTTTGCTAGCTCTGGCTAATGTTCCGCTCTCTCCACTAGCACCTGTGCGATCGGTACTGAGCTACTTCATCATCACCTGCGTGTGAGCCATCTCGCTTCCTTCTCGTCTCTGTTGACAGTTGCACATGCTCAGTGCGATCGGGCAGGTGCTAGTGGAGAGTGACATTAGCCAGAGCTAGCAAAGTTTTCACAATTTGGTCATATTTATACATACGCTGGGAAGACTGTCAAACTAGATAATAAAAGGAAGTTTTATGGCATTAATTGATTCATACACTGCATATATTTCCTCTTTACACATTTATTTTACATGCAGCAGGTGCTGTTAAACACGCCCTCATTGCATACACTCGCATGCGTTGCGATTGCAGTGTTATGAGGCCGGAAGAATTGGATTCGGCTCATAGCTTATCAGCATCACCAGCATCATTTTTCTGCTTGTGGATATCAAGTCGTGAAGACGGTGAATCTAAGTGTGTGTGCGTGTGTGTGCGCGTGTGTGTGTGTGTGTGTGTGTGTGTGTGTGTGTGTGTGTGTGTGTGATCCCTCAGGCAGCAACTACAGTGAGAAGTGTGACGTGTTCAGCTGGGGCATCATCCTGTGGGAGGTCATCACACGCAAGAAGCCCTTCGATGAGATCGGCGGCTCTGCGTTTTGTATAATGTGGGCAGTCCACAGAGGTGAGAGAAATCCTGTTTTTTTTTTTTTTTATGATGTTCTGCTGCATTGATTCTATTTCCTTTAAAAACAACAACTATCCACCGTGAGTTTGATGATAGAAGTGCAGTGGAGTACTCTTTCAATGAAAGTGCATCTTTCGGCCACTTTGAGCTCTTTGTTTTGGTTTGCTCAAACAGAGTCCCACTGCTCATCATGGTAAAGAGAGGAACGTTTCTCAGGAGTGAGCTGGATGTGTGAGGGAAGCTTTTTGTGACATTTCTGAGCTTACCAAGGTTTCTTTCATCTTTGATCAAGACAACTAGATTAGTCAGAATGCTTCCTCATTTGTTTTATTTCTACATGAAGTAGAGTGTTTCACCAACATTCAATCAAGCAGCCACTGCAGGAATGCACTACTGTTGTAGTTGAGTTTTTCTTGTGTGACATTTCATTGTGGAACCCTGTGTTGTACGGTGACAGTAAATGAACGAATTAAGGATTACTACGTATACTCCCGTGGTGAGTGAGGTAAAATGAAGTCCCGTGACTTTGAAGAGATGTCTGTCTGACGGCGAAGTAAAGTGGCTGTGGACGGGACACCTAAAAAATATCAATATCTGTTTAATTGTACGCTATATTTAGAACATTTTCACCTCTTTACCTTGCCATCAGTCAGCCTTTTCAGACGGGGGAACTGAAGACGTTCCATTTCTCCCTTCAAAGCCACCAGACTCAATTGACAAAATCAGTAATTTGACCTCGCAGAAGACATAGTTGCTGGTCTGCCGTTGCATCAATCGGTTGGTTTGTTTGTGTCACTGTGACTTTCGGATCCGGACTAATGTGGCGTCAGTATAGCTGGTCACATTTAGACATCCCAGGCCTCTGACTGACTGACTGAGTGTTCACTGTGACGCAGGTACACGGCCTCCTCTCATCAAAGACCTCCCAGAGCCCATAGAGACTCTGATGACCCGCTGTTGGGACAAAGAACCCAGCCAGAGACCGTCAATGGAGGAGGTCAAGAACACCATGAAACATCTCATGAAGGTATCATCCCAACACGTACTGTTAAATCTGTTATTCTGTACTAAACGGAGGAAATATAACATACTGCTTTGCTTTACAAGTGTATTTTTGAAAAGCAGGCGCTCATTGTGACAAGTTGGTCTTGAACGAGCCAAACAAACTGAACCTGAACTAAAGAAAAAAGTTTGAAAAACTCTGAGATAATGAGATCTGACAAAGTCAAGTCTGATTCAAGAACTGACTATGAAACACAGACCCGATCACATCCATCCACGGACCCGAGAAGACAAAAGTCCTGCACATATGAAACATAAAGCACTGAGGATAATATTACAGTGAAAACCCAGAAACAGAACAGCTGCCACAAACAGAGCAAGAACAAGATGTTTTGGAAGCCCGTTGGAGACATTGACGGGAGTAGAGATGAAGTCAACACTTTGATCTCCTGGCGTGTCAGAACTGTGAGTTTTCTTTGTATCGTATGAGCTGAATATGAACGTACAAGATGTGTGAGATGCAACATAACAGCACCCAATAGGATACTAGCTAGGGAATTTATTTTATAGCAGGAACATGAGATGAAAGCTCTCTTCAATTTAGATGATGTTACGTGGTTTGTCAAAGCAGCATAACAGCCAACATTTAAAGGGAGAACACATAGTGGAAATGTTGCCAAAGTTGATTATTATCTTGATTTCCATGGCGAGAGTCTCGCCGGTGCATCGCAGAGGCATCCTAGATATCTAGTATTCTAAACATGTGGAGCTGTGAGGAAGTCTGTCGGGGAGCTACTGACACAGGTAGAGGGAAACCTGCAACATCAGGAGCTTTACTGCATGCGTTTGCAACACCGACAAAAGTTGTTGTTGCTGAACATAGTGTTGGATGTTTGCGTGAATAAACACAACACATAACACAGTGACTGATCTACTATTATGTGAACATGTGTCATCATCAAGCAGTTGTTTGAAGACCTCATCGGGGATTCCAAAGGACAAATCTTGGTAGCGTGGGACCCCCCCTGTCGCCGGTCAGTCATTGTGGTGTTCACACCACAATGAATTCCAGACTCCCGATTACAACACAGCCAGTTGTGTGGTATCGCATTCCAGCATTCTGACCACTGTGAAAGTCGTGTACAGTGAACTTGGCTTAACTTTGGAGAAATCACTGCGTTTCAGTCCGACAGATTTATTTTGTAACACTGGTTCAGCCTGAAGTGAATCTGAACCTGATAACTAACCTGACCAGGACCAGGCTAGCCTGGAGGGATCACTTTCCATGGTGATTTAGGTCAAACTAACTTAAACTTGACTTAATAATAATAAGAAGATATCTGGCTCTGTACTGTGTAACACACAGACATAATGGTCTGATCTCTTACTCTAAGAAAGAAAGAGGAAAACATGTTTGAACTTTACCTTTAATGTGCTCATGGTTTGTTTAGTCAGTACCGATAAATTCCCTTTTGATACTTGTTTTTTTCCATCAAATGAGGCTTTATGAATCAGTTGAAAAGCGCTGGGTGTTGTGTTTGGATCTTCCAGTACTTCCCAGGCTCCGATGAACCGCTCAAGCTCCCTCACCAGTCTTCACCCAACAGAAGCGGCTCTTCATCGGCCACGAGCACAGGTGACTATCAGCTCCGCAGCTTCCAACGCCATTGTTCCCGTCAACTTGGAGATACTGTGTCTAGTGGACAGTTGGAAAGGTGAGGAAGTGTTTTGATGAATCGGTGTGTGCCGTCTGCAGGCTCGTATGCGGACTACACCATGAACAGCAACAGGAGCGACGACAACACAGAGCGCAGGAACTCAGTCGGCAGGGAGGAGACCCTGAAAAGCTTTGAGGCCAAGTTTCCCCTCCAGTTCAAACCCTCAAAGGTGAGATGACCATGAACACTGATCGTACAGGTTCACACTGTCTGTGTTTGTCTAACCCAACCTTATTGATGCCAACTTCTTCTCTTCCCCCTCAGACAGCCACGTTGCGTACCGGTCTGTCCAAAGTGTCCAGTGTAGACAGTCAACCGGGACGCTCCCAAAGCCCCACCCCCTGCACCAGCCCCATAACCACCACCGGCCAATCAGAGCTGAGGATGACCATTAGTCCCACAGGTAGGGAGCCTCATGAGAGGGACACCAGCTGATACTGAAATCGGCTAGCAGGCTAACAACAGCAGTCCACAAAGCTGTTAATTATACAGCATTTTACTGTCTTCTTTAGAAGACCCTCCTGGTTTCATAAAGTCCCACTGCTGAAGCCTCATGTTAACCTGAGATAAACTTTGGAGTATATTTTTGCACAGAACACTGGATTTTGTCCCCCGTCATATTCTTAATGGCCAGTATGAACAGGAGTACTAGTTACAGCAAGCAACAGTGTACATACGGACATACGGACATGGGAGCGTTATTTTAGGTCAGAAAACTGAACAAACTACAAAAGAAGATAGAAATATTGGGAAATGATTGTGTTACAGCAGCAGGTTATCCACGGCAACATAACATATACACAGTATATTTGTACACAGTAAATATATACAAAATTACACTAATTGTATGTAATGGTTGAGCACAGTTCTTGAAATGAATTGTGCTCAACAATTACATACAATTAGTGTTATTTTGAGTTTAAATCTGATGGGTGGTTTCACACATAATAATACCAAGCAAGTTCAGTGTCTGTGTGCTGCAGTCTGGCATCCTTCCAGCTAATGCTATCAAGATACTCAAATCAGAAAGTAATATGAACACTACAAACATACAAACTACAAATCAGAAAGTAATGTGAACACTACAAATATACAA
>NW_022280128.1:62185-63451 GCF_004355925.1 Anarrhichthys ocellatus
ACAAACATACAAACTACAAATCAGAAAGTAATGTGAACACTACAAATATACAAACTACAAACCAGAAAGTAATGTGAACACTACAAATATCCATCCATCCATCCATCCATTTTCCTCCGCTTATCCGGGGTCGGGTCGCGGTGGCAACAGGCCAAGCAGGCTGACCCAGACTTCCCTCTCACCGGCAACATGTTCCAGCTCATTCTGGGGGATCCCAAGGTGTTCCCAGGCCAGCTGGGAGATGTAATCCCTCCAGCGTGTTCTGGGTCTTCCCCGGGGTCTCTTCCCAGTTGGACGTGCCTGGAAAACCTCCAGTGGGAGGCGTCCAGGAGGCATCCTAATTAGATGCCCGAACCACCTCAGCTGACTCCTTTCGACGCGAAGGAGTAGCGGCTCAACTCCAAGCTCCCTCCTGATGACCGAGCTCCTTACCCTATCTCTAAGGCTGAGCCCGGCCACCCTACGGAGGAAGCTCATTTCGGCCGCTTGTAGCCGCGACCTTGTCCTTTCGGTCACGACCCAGAGTTCGTGACCATAGGTGAGGGTAGGAACGTAGACAGAGTGGTAAATTGAGAGCTTTGCCTTCCGGCTCAGCTCCTTCTTCACCAAGACGGTCCGGTGCAGCACCTGCTTTACTGCTGCAGCCGCACCGATCCGTCTGTCAATCTCCCGCTCCATCTTACCCTCACTCGTGAACAAGACCCCGAGGTACTTGAACTCCTTCGCTTGAGGTAGGCACTCCGTCCCCACCTGGAGAGAGCAATCCACCGGTTTCCGGCAGAGCACCATGGCCTCAGATCTGGAGGTGCTAACTCTCATCCCCGCTGCTTCACACTCTGCTGCGAACCGCCCCAGTGAATGCTGGAGGTCATGCTCCGAGGAGGCTAACAGGACCACATCATCTGCAAACAGCAGAGAGGCGATCCCGAGACCCCCGAACCTGACATTCTCCACCCCCAGGCTGCGCCTAGATATCCTGTCCATGAAAGTCACGAACAGGACCGGAGACAAAGGGCAGCCCTGGCGGAGGCCAACACCCACCGGGAACGTGTCTGACTTATTGCCGAGAATGCGGACACAGCTCCTACTGCAGTCGTACAGAGACCGGATCGCCCGTTGTAATGGGACCGGCACCCCACAAATATACAAACTACAAATCAGAAAGTAATGTGAACACTACAAATATGCAAACTACAAATCAGAAAGTAATGTGAATACCACAAACTACAAATCAGAAAGTAATGTGAATACTACAAATATACAAAC
>NW_022280128.1:63461-72500 GCF_004355925.1 Anarrhichthys ocellatus
CAAATCAGAAAGTAATGTGAATACTACAAATCAGAAAGTAATGTGAACACTACAAATATACAAACTATAAATCAGAAAGTAATGTGAACACTACAAATATACAAACTACAAATCAGAAAGTAATGTGAATACTACAAACATTAAAATGTGGTGTTACCTTTAATAAAATGGAAGTGTGTCTGTTCCACGAGACGTGTGGCTGTCGGTCAAATACACTCCTAAACACACTCTCCATGTGGATTGGTGTAATCTCGCCTTTTTTTCTCACCTGCACACAGCTAACCAATCACAGCGTGGAGCGGGTGTGAATGTTGGCCGTCGTGTTTTTCAAGGGGAGCGCCCTCTGTAACCCTAGCGTGATGATAATACATAAGTCAGACCTGCAGGGTTTACCTGGATCTCTACCATTCATTGTTTCTCGTTGAATCCTGCTTCAACGGCTTGAGTTCATCAGGAGTTAAAGCTTTGAGTTATGTTTCACTGCCCACTAGGGGGCCTTACAGTGCAACCTACCAGTGTTTGTACTTGTGTGCTTTTTGATACAGGAGCTCTTTTACAGTGACAGTGTGTGTGTGGGTGTGTGTGTGTCCTTAGCTACCAATGGTTTAGACAGCTCCATTCCCATGGCCTACCTGAAACTGGATCACCAGTTACAGGTAAGTTGAAAATATGTTTTTGTGTTCATCAGATATAAACCTCTCCTCTTCAACATAGTACTGCCATTGCTACTACAACTCTTAATAATATTTCATAGTTGTTTGACTGTTGCCTGTTTTGTTTTTGTGTTCATCAGATAAAAACCTCTCCTCTTCAACATAGTACTGCCATTGCTACTACAACTCTTAATAATAATATTTCATAGTTGTTTGACTGTTGCCTGTTTTGTTTTATGTAAATTGCTTTCTATAACTCTGCTCATAGACCACTTTACATGGTCACAGCTGTAGTGTGTCCTCAATACACACTGTCCCTTCATTATACGTTTCTCCAGCTTTTTGGCATACATCTGAACTGTAAGTGAAAACAATACAAAAATGTAAATAAATCAAAAAGAGCAGAATTCCAGTATGTACATTAACACTTAAAGCGCCCGTGTGCAGCATTTAGGGGGCTCTAGTGACAGAAATTGAATATAATGTTAATAAGTATGTTGTCATTAGTATATAATCCCCTGAAAATCAGAATAATTTCGTTTTTGTTGCCTTGGAATGAGCCGTTTATATCTACATACACAGCGGGTCCTCTTCATGGCCGCCGTGTTTCTACATGAGCCCAGAAGGGACAAACCAAACACTGGCTCTAGACAGGCTCAGTCACATTTTCATGTTTTTGAGTCGGCCACTGGCTGGATGATGCATATCATGATACAGGGTTACAATTCAATATACTGCCATTGTGATACTATAAACAAGGCGATATATTGCAATTTTTATAAAATACTATACTTAAGTGAGTCCATATTTTCTTATCTCCTAATATCGAGCTCCACCGTTGACACTGAGCCAGAGAGAGATGAGGTTTGACGGATGATGTATTGTTTCTTTCATACATTAGAAGTTCCTCACGTGTTGGTCGTGATGAAACCTGCTCTGTAGCAGTGTACTAATCACCGACTGTCCCTGTGCTCCCAGCCTCTGGCCCCGTGTCCCAACTCCAAAGAGTCCATGGCCGTGTTTGAACAGCACATCAGGATGGCTCAGGACTACCTTAAAATCCAGTCAGAGATCGCTGACCTCGCTCGCAGGAAGTAAGTTGCCGTTGTCTTTGCTTGAACTACTTTAGACATGTTCTTTTTAATAGTAGATATTTTACTAATTAATATAAAATCAGCATCTGTGTGAGCAGCATGCTGTACATGTTTGGTATGGTAACATGTATGTGATTTTCCCCAATCCGTTAGAAAGTGGAGAGTGTGTCGTGTGTTTGAACAGATCCTTCTCAAACAGTGAGTGAAACATAGCGACTGCACAGCAACTATCCTCACCTTAATATAATCAGTGAGTCACCTGTCGGGTCATGTGACGTTCATGCTCTGTGTCGATGAGTCGGTGTGACCAGGAAACAAAGGTAGCATGTTTCCATTAGGCCAGATAAACAGAACTAAACAGGTGTGTAAGAGATCGGTGAGTTCACAACACTGAAAACACAAATGTTCCCTAAACCAAAACTAATAGGAACCTGGGTGATTTAAATATGACCCAGTTTAGATGAAATGATCAGGAACTGAACATTCTGAAATACATGAGACCTTTTCAAGGGCGTCTGCTGCCACTGGCTCCCTTGTAATTGTAAGTCTGAATTTAAAGGAACGGTTCAACATTTCTGAGAGTGAGATGAGAAGATTTAGATTAATCCAAGTACAGACCTGGAGTCAGAACGTAGTTAGCCTAGCTTAGCATAAAGACTGGAAGCTGGGGGAAAGTGGCAGGTAGCTCCCCAAGAAACCTGTTTGTTCATGCACGGATGGATTCATTCGTGCCAGGCAAGCGTTTTCCTCCTGCTTCCAGTCTTTATGCTAAGCTAACCTAAGCTAACCACGCCCCGATTATATTTTTTCCACTGTTAGCGGTTGACTGTCATCGATGAATAATATTTTTTTTCTGTTATAGCAGCTGGTAAACAACTTTTTTTTCACCATCGTCGCGGATCAATTCAAAAAAATAATTTCAAGCGTCCCGAGGTGAACGTAAAACTTCTAAATGTTATCTTTTGACTTTGTGAGCCATAGTGGTTATTTTCATAAAAACACAAAATTCAAATGATTAGGAAATAAATGATTGTATTTCTATTTCAATATTGGCCTTGATTTAAAAAAAACATCTCCTTCAAACAACGGTTTCATCTAGCAGAGAGAGAAATCCTTTTGAGAGCCATTTTAAAAGTGAAAGTGATTTTGAAAAGTTCCAGGTGTTCTAGTCAGATTGCTGCCGTGACTTTTACGTGAAAAGTAGCCGCAGACAGTAACAGAGGCTCCTTGTCTTTAGAGAGGAGCTCATGTCTGAGCTGGAGCAGGACCAGAGGGAGCAGCAGACCTCATCCAGACTCATCCAGGAGCACAGCAAGCTGCTGGAGGACAACAGCAGCCTCTCCTCCAACTGCCAGGGCCTGAGGAGCAAGCTGAGCCTGATCAAGAACCAGAACCAGCAACACAGCTAGGACCCGCTCCACCTTGTCTTCACCACCGGCTCTTTCTCCGACGCATGAGAGGAATCACTCCATGAACCGACCTTCAAAGTAGGGAAAGCCCTTTATGTTGAGGAAATCGACATATGTGTCTTACGTCAGAACCATGTGTCAGGAGATCACGGATGGGCCCGTTGGTCGAGAACCTGTCCCAAACTGAATTCAAACGACAAACATTTCCCATCAGTGCCAAAAATTCACTCCCACTGGAGAACACCAATGCAGAGGGTGTCGACACTACAGGAAAATAAGTGAAAGTTCTTCTTTTTTAGTTATTACGGTTTTTAATGATTTCAATTTGACTTTCAAATAAACTAGCACGTCCTTTCTGGGCCTCCGTACATTAGATGGTGGGTTGGCCATAACAGTCAGTATTCACATTGGTATTGATGGGTGGACCAAGGACATTCACATGGACTTGTACTCTGAAATGGACCTAAAGGTGACTTGCCTTTTTTTTTTTTTTTTTTTTTTTTTTTTCTTCCAAGCCAGTGAGTTTTATTTGACTATATTTTCTCTTTTTTTTGAGTTGTTTAAAAGTAACTACGATTGTAATTTGTAAATTCTTACCTTTTACATATTCAGTATATCACCTATTGTATTATGATTTATGAAAAGAGGAGAGGTACCGACAGTGTGGGCCGTATCATTTTAATCATTTCAAATATTTTACTGTGAATACAAGACGTAACCAAAGGAGTTGTGCTTCAGAGCCGCGCTGCCTCGGAGCAAAAGAAAAGCTTTGTGTTTGAAATGGAAATAACTGTGGAATAATGAACCTGGCAGACATCTCTATATCGCTTTCATTTCTCTTTCCTTTCGTTACTTTTTTTACACACACTTATATTTCACAGAATGATATTGACATTGTTCTGCACTGCACTTATTTGGGTCAAAGGAATGTGTTGTAGTCTCACTTTGGTCGGGTGGTTTCTATGACAGCGGGGTTACTCTGGGATGGCTTGTTGTTTGAATGCATCTCTTCAGACGCTGCCTAAGGATTGTTCTTGTACAGTTAATCTTTTTCATCTCAGTTTATTTCATAAAACATGTCTCCTGTGATTTTTAAAATGTACAGACTGCAATGATATGCTTTTAGAGAGTAAAAACAAAGTTTGTAGTATTTTGTCCGTTGTCTTCATTGAGAACACCGCTTCAGTTGCAAGTTGACTAGCAGACGGATCATAAAACGGAGGATTGTTGGTGTTGATTTGGTGAAATATGCTGTTCGCTGCTCAGCTTTCAGTGCAGTGTGAAGGCTTGTGGAGCTGAGCTGACACCCTACGCTCCTTTTAAAGAGGACATATTTTTCAAATTTTCAGGTTGATGCTTTTATTTTGAGTTTCTGCTAGAACATGTTTGCATGCTTCAATGTTCAAAAACACATTCTTTTTCACTGGCCATGGTTGCAGCGCCTATATCCACCCTCTATCTGAAACGTGTCTCTTTGAGACACGTTTCAGATAGAGGGTGGATACAAAGCCCAGTTTCAGATTGTTAATGCTGCTTTTAATTTTATCCTTCTTTTTTGCGAATCGTGACTCGTTAACCAAACAATTGTTCCCCGAATTGACTGTGTTTGAATGATTTGACCAAAGAAATTAAGTTAATCTCATCAAATGTCGAAGTGAGAAAACCTCTCATTTTACTGCAGCAGGCTCTGACAGTCTGCCCCTCCCAGTACTGGTTCTGGTTCTCCCGTGCCTCCCTTCCCTCGAGTGGGTCCAGCCATACGGCCTGGGTCTCCAGCAGCGTGGTGTCGGAGTTGTCTCCCAGAGAGGAGAATAACTATAGATATCTAGCTGATGGTCTCACTATGCCGGTCATGTAGATGCATCAGCATTAAGTGAGACTGTTTCACAACCAGTTAAAAGTTCCTCATACAGAGTGGACATATCAATAATGTTGATTCATTTAGATAATTACTACTTATTTTGTGCCTAAAGAACAATGTATACGCATTGATACAAATCTTGACTATGATAATGAAGACATTAAGCATTTCCCTCCCATAAAGCTTTAACATTGTGTTCACGGCCCTCTCGGCTCCTGGCCTGTACACGGAGTGGTGAGCAGTAGTGGGCCGGTCCCGTCCAGCAGCGAGCATGTCTGTGGTGACGGGGCAGCGGAGCCCACAGTGTGCTGCAGAGGAACAGCTTTGTCTGCAGGACGACTGACAAACCTCCGTGTCCACTAAGCTTGCTGTCATCCCTCACATTCCCGCAGCCTCCGTGCACAGCCAGTTAAAGGGCTGGTTCGTCTGAATGTTACAGTGAAAGAGCTGCTACAGCTACTGTTCTATACACAGAAATGATCAACGATGCTTCGCAGCCCCGTTTTTGTTGCATTAGTGCCAGGATGGACGTGTCGGTCCCTCACCACCTTGGTCCAGTTCAACTACTAGCAAAATAACCACGGCATTCCCGTTATGGGGTCAAATTTCCCTCTGACAAACAATACAGCCAATAACAGAATATCGTGTGGAGGATGGATTCTGCTGTAGATATTCAATGTGCCAAAAGAATCATTGGAGTATTTGTTGGTGACCTCCTGACCTTTTATCTAGTGCCAGAATGTCCATCAGAAATATAAAATATATACTGTATATAGTACATTGCCACTGACCTGAGGGGCATCCTTTCCACTGGATATTATTTTTGTGTTTTGGGGGGTTAGAGATGAAAATGCAATGTCCTCTATTAATGAAACAAAATGTATATTCCAGTGGAGTTAGTGCATTAATAATCAATGTGATCACGTTTAGTCAACGAAACCACTTTGTTGGAAAGAAAAAAATCATGGTTTGGCTTAAAATAAGTTTGATGTTACGGAACTTATGCTACGGACGTAACGTCATGTGACTCAGTGACGTATGGCGTCGCTTGACGGAACGTTGTCAGTAAATATAGCTCAACTTTTGGTTTCACGTGGGACATGAACGCCGGTCCCCTGAGTAAAAGTCCTATGTTTGTTTCCTGTAGTGCTGCCTTGAGGACAAACTTTACATTTATAGCCCCACTGCTGGTAGGGCAAGGTGTGTGTGTGTGCGTGCGTGCGTGCGTGCGTGCGTGCGTGCGTGCGCCAAGCAATTGGGCTGAGTTATTTTGGGGACTTGTTTGATATGGCCTCATTTGCGAGACAAATTCTTGAAGCATGAACATAAATAATAATAAATAAACATGCCCACTGAATACCCTTCCATCCTTTACCTCCTAATCTCTTGCAGGTATCTATTGGAGCTCACGTCGGGTGAGACGTGGAGAGAACCTGGACAGGTCTCCAGTCTATCACACACACAGCCAACGTAGCGTCTCCAGTTAGCCCAACAAGTCTTAGGACTATGAGAGGAAACCACAGCGACCTATGTTTAAAGAACTTACTTGCAATCTCCATCCAGATGGAAGGACTCCAGATGGCCGATCTGGATTCAAACCTGTGCCTCAAACTGTTTAACTGAATGGTGGCGCTTTGTATTGAGAATTAGTTGCCAAGTCAGTTTTCACATACAAGGAATTTGTTTTTTGGTGTTTTGGTGCAAAAAAAAAAAACAAAGGTGAGAAAGCAATTAGGCCTTCTGTAAAAGTCAATTAAACCACCGATACGTTGAATGTCAATGTTTCTGGACCAAAAATACATTTGATGAATATGATTCATATCAGCCTCGTATCACGCTTACAGAAATGTAACAATGCCACGTGGTTAGCGTTGTGAAATAATTGGTTAGGTTTAGGCAACAAAACTGCTCGTAGCAACACAACATAACAGCGTAACATAACAATGTACCTAACTTAGTAACCACTCGTCCACAACCATTTGCACCCCCCCTCGGTGGACTTTCTTTCCTGTCATACTCACTATTGTAACACGTAACTTTCGCCTTACTTTGCTCGCTGCCAAAACAACATTCAACGTATCCGTGGTTTGCAGAAACATACCACATTTGTTTGCTGGCGACTGGACTGGAAGAACACATCGCAGAGACAAACAGCTGCAACACTGAACCACCGATCTGCTGTCCCCACTGGTTTATAGCTCCCAAGACCTAATGTTAGCAGAACGAAACAATACGGGCAAGAAATAGTGCACATTACTATACAGCACAAGCTGTGGTATTATACATTTGAATTGATACAGGGGAAAAAAAGCATGATAAAAAAAAAAACATCTGGAAAAATGCAGCAATTAGACAGTTATGGATGGCTATAGCTATCTATTCCAAGTACACCAAATATATTCACGAACAACGTAGTATTTTCTTTTCTAATTTCATGCTCAGTTTAACTTGCACCTCCAAACAGACCGTTTAAGAAGATACAATTGGTTGAGGGATAAGTCGAGAGTATTGCTTTGATTCGTGGGTGAAATTGAGAAACGAGTGGGGCGAAACAATTTGTCTCAGAAGCCCTCCTCATCATCGTCAGCCGCAGTACAGCAGGTTACTGATGTTAACTGCCATCTCCGCTCTGGAGGTGTGTGTCTGGTTTAAGTGAGGGACTGGATTCATCCGAACGCAAGGCTTCAGTTTCCATAGCGATGCGGAGGTTTTTATAGATCCCAGTACTCCCTTCAACAACAGTTTGACATGTTCTGCGGTAATTTGGTTTCTCACACACACACACACACACTCACAGAGCAAAAGCTCCTGGATGATAGGTTGGACTAAATTTTAACTCACCACCCTCTGTTTTGATGGTACAACACAGACATCAGCAGCTTCATCTGCCTTTTAAAAAGAGGAAGATAAAACATCAGGGGTGTGCTGGTATAAAAATGACCATTGGATAAACCTGCTCAGATAAAAGTATGAAAGTATTTGGTCAATAAACTACCGAAATTACAAGGTACTTAGTGTTTTCATGTTGATTTGGCAGGCAGGGACCTATAGCACCTCCAAGAGGGCATCAGCTGGAAGAGGTGGTGGGCCGGGTAAGAGGGGTCGACATTATTTTGTGGCTCTTTTGATTGTGTGTTTGGGATACAGTGATTCAACTGATGGGAGGGGGGAGAAAATAATCTTAATTATTTATTGACTACGCGCTGCAGTTTCTGTGCATGCGACTGTCCGTGCTGCCGTACCAAACTGTCATGGATAAGGAGAGTACGCTCTCAGTGATGGCTGTATAAAGGGAAGGAGGCCGGTCTTTGCTGGGCTTTTTTTGGTGAAGTCAGAGTCAGGTCTCAAGTCTGGTCAAGAGTCAGAGTCAGGTCTCAAGTCTTGTGTCAAGAGTCAGAATCAGGTCTCAAGTCTGGTCAAGAGTCAGTCAGGTCTCAAGTCTTTGGTCAAGAGTCAGAGTCAGGTCTCAAGTCTTTGGTCAAGAGTCAGTCAGGTCTCAAGTCTTGTGTCAAGAGTCAGTCAGGTCTCAAGTCTTGTGTCAAGAGTCAGAGTCAGGTCTCAAGTCTGGTCGAGAGTCAGTCAGGTCTCAAGTCTTTGGTCATGAGTCAGAATTAGGTCTCAAGTCTTTGGTCAAGAGTCAGAATTAGGTCTCAAGTCTTTGGTCAAGAGTCAGAGTCAGGTCTCAAGTCTTGTGTCAAGAGTCAGTCAGGTCTCAAGTCTTGTGTCAAGAGTCAGTCAGGTCTCAAGTCTTGTGTCAAGAGTCAGAGTCAGGTCTCAAGTCTTCTGTCAATAATCAGAGTTAGGTCTCAAGTCTTGTGTCAAGAGTCCGAGTCAGGTTTCAAGTCTTTGGTCAAGAGTCAGAGTCAGGTCTCAAGTATTGTGTCAAGAGTCAGAGTCAAGTCTCAAGTCTTTGGTCAAGAGTCAGAGTCAGGTCTCAAGTCTTTGGTCAAGAGTCAGTCAGGTCTCAAGTATTGTGTCAAGAGTCAGAGTCAGGTCTCAAGTCTTTGGTCAACAGTCAGAGT
>NW_022280128.1:72600-83432 GCF_004355925.1 Anarrhichthys ocellatus
GTCTTGTGTCAAGAGTCAGAGTCAGGTCTCAAGTCTTGTGTCAAGAGTCAGAGTCAGGTCTCAAGTCTTTGGACAAGAGTCTGCGCCAAGTGTCAAGTCTTTGGTGAACTGTCTGAGCCAAGTCTCAAGTTTCTTGGCAAGTCTTTGCCCAAGAGTCCAAGCCAGGTCTCAAGTCTTTGGACAAGAGTAATAGCCAAGTCTCATCCCTTGGTACTCTTTGATCAAGAGTCCCATGCCAAGTGTAAACCAAGTCTCAAGTCGTTGGTCAAGAGTCTGATTCAAGTCTCAAGTCTCCGGTTCACAGTGATGCACTTTGCTTTTCATAATGATCATCTTGAATTTAGCTATGCCTACAAGTAATTTTATTGATAAGATCACTTTAATACATCATAATTGCTAGCTGCCTTGTTGTTGCCTTATTCTGCTGTTATCTTGATAACATGTAGCCTACAGAACCACTTGCTTTGATATGAAGTGCACTGCATATGATTTGCAAAGGCACCCAATACAGAGTAAAGATTCCTAAAGTATCTGCATCTGTTACACGCTCCTGCACATTCCTGCTCTACAACATCAGGAGGATTCGCCCCTTCCTCACTCACCTTCATTAACAGGTGCTAATCCAGGCTCTTGTCATCTCCCGCCTCGACATCAGACCTCTGGAGCTTGTCCAGAAAGCTGCAGCTCACCTGGTGTTCAATCGCCCCAAGTTCTCCCACACAACTTCCCTTCTCCGTTCTCTACACTGGCTCCCTGTAAGAGCTCGCATCCAGGGCAGTGCCTACAGGGCAGTGAAAGGAACAGCTCCTTCCTATCTCCAGGCCATGGTCAAGCCCTACACCCCCGCCCGACCTCTTCGCTCTGCTGCCCCTGCTGCGGTCACGGCTTTTTTCTGTCCTGCCCCCAGAGTTATGGAATGATCTCCCCACTGACGTCAGGACAGCAGAGTCACTGCCCATCTTTCATCAGGCTGAAAACTCACCTCTTCAAGAAGTACTACCTGAGCCTTCCACTTAGTACTTATTGTATTCATATTAGTTTGTTGCACTTATTGTATTCGTATTACTTTGTCTCTGTACTTTTGCTCTGGTTTATGCTCTTATATGCTTGTTTAACAAAGGAGATGCACTTATGACTTCTGGTGACTAGTAGTGGTCTTGAATACCTATGTTGAATACACTTATTGTAAGTCGCTTTGGATAAAAGTGTCTGCTAAATGACTGTAATGTAATGTAATCTATGAAATTATTCTTAACAGCATAAAGAATTATTGTGGGAATAATACGCAATCGAGGCATTGTTGAGTGAAGTATGGTAAGCCTATATACAGAGGGAGACCTTTGTGTCGCACGTTAAGCCCAACAGGACTGTTCTATCCACCCATATTTGCTCTCTCCCTACGCCTCTCAAAAACGATTGTTTTCTGAATAAATAAAAACTGTTAGCCGACTGAGTGAAAGCAAAGATAAGTTTCACAACTGACATTCTATCTAAAACAAATAGCAGCCGGGTATTAGAAAAAAAAAAAAAGCTGATTTCCAGGCAAAGAAACCCTTGCTCTGTACAACGAGAGGATTCTGTAAATACATCCGAATGTTGGCTGTCGAGCTGCATTGTGGATAATGTGGAAGATTTTTTAACAAGGAGGAAGAATGCATTGAGCACCCTGTAGTAAAATTTGAGCTTATCAACAGCCAATGGTGTATTATATAGAATTAACACTGTCGAGTAAACTCATTTTAATCTGAATGCAAACACAAATCTTTTTTCTGTATCAACAAACCACCTCTGATGTGTATGTGTGCCTTCACGAGGCTACCAGCTAGCTCTTTGTCTTTGTCGTTCCAACCCGATCAGGCTACCCGTGGATCCATCCCTAAGAACATCACGTCCCCCCGCTGAGCTGATCTTAGCTGCCAGAGGAGCTGTACAAATCAGTTCTGGCTATTTATAACAACTTGACATTGAGAATGTGGGCTGATCTGAATCCAGCCGCTCAGAATGAGGCCCAAGAGGTGCCTGGCTGTGGCAAACTGATAAAATATAGCTCTGCCAGCTCCCGCAGGATTACAGTCTGTATTAGAAACCGTATCGCACCATACTGTCCTGTTCAGACTGGCCTCAGCACACTGCAAATGGCTTCAAATACATGCAATTCGATTCAATAAGTAATCACTCTTCAGTCAGTGTTACGGTCGGATTTTAATGTAATGTAATGTAAGTGCCTTGTGAGATTATGGAGACTACTCATTTTGAATTTCATGCGATCAAATAGTTCAGAATTAGACTTGAACATTGTGAGGTTTTTTCTGTCAGACAAAATAAGCAATTTTCTAGCATCATTTAGCATCTTAGTGTATCAGTATGCAAATGTTTTCTGCTTAGCGCTAAACACAAAATGCAGACCATGAATGTCTGCACAATATTTAATGGAAATCCATTAAAAAATTGCAGGGATATTTCAGTCTGGACCAAATTGCTGGACCGACCAAAAGAAAAAGCAACAGACATGACCATCTCCAGAGCTCCGCTGCGAGCATAGCAGTAAATGCGGGCTAAACCTGACCCAAACTGCCTGTTTTTAAATGCCACAAAGACGAGGCCTGGTCTAAATGTATTATTTTCCCATACAACAAAACTGTACTGTCAATTACATTTCAAAGGAAACACATTTTCTCCCGACGTATCACAAATATGTTTCTAATCAAAGTCCATGAAAGTCTGCGAGGGGAGGAGTCAAAGTGGATGGATGGGTCACACAAACACAGGACTTTCACCCAAGAGGCCGCAGTTCATGTCTAGAGTGAAACCAAAAGTTAACATTGACTTATTTTAATTTACGTGTATCACTTAAATAATGTAACAAAGGTACTTATTTTATGCCAAACCATGATGCGTTCACTAAACATAACCAAGTAGTTTTGTTGCCTTAACATAACCACGTAATTTTGTTCTATTTTTGTTTTGTTTCACTTTCCAACTTTAACCACGTTTAAAACTGTGACCATAATCGGGGAGAAAATATGTTTCCCTCAAACAGTAATTGAGAATGCAGTTATTTGGGTGCCACGCCATTGTTCGGCCCAATGTTATGAAACCCCAATAGTCCGAGAACTGTCCCATGGACAGAAAGCCCATTTGACCGACAGCCTGTTATCCTGAAAACAAACGCTCATAGTTACAATAAATGTACACTTTCTAACTATTAGGCAAAGATGTCATTGGACCTTCACGGTCGCAATATTATTCCGTCCATGGGAAAGGCATGACAGCTTGTGAAGTGCTGGTGTGCAAAAAAAGTCACGGTGCTTCAAATTTTGTAAAATGCAGAAGTGGGGGTAGCCTACTGCTAACCGGTGAGTAGCGGCCCACTTCTAGCACTGATTCTTGTACCTCACCCTTCTTCTTCACCCTCGGATATTTGTATTGTTGCGGTTTCACGCACTACTTCATCAACAATCCTTCAACAGCATCGTGGGCCAGGGCATCCTTGAGGGATATGAGAGATTGTGAGACATACGGGGCCACCTTGAAGTGGTTTCTATTTCAGGGTTTTCTAGCTGGCTGTCCTTGAGGGTGTTTCAAAGGTCCTCCGAATATTAATTTCACCGCTTTAATAGAGCAAAACTTAGTTATAATGAATTGATTAGTCAGTAGTTAGGGAACTTTTGATTAATTAATAATTTTAGTCGGTTTCAAGAAAAAATGCCAAACATTTTTCTTGCCTTTGTAGGCAATTAGTGAATATCTTCAGCTTGTGGACTTGAACAATACAAGCTATTTGAATCAATCTGGGCTCTGTAAAATTATTTTCTGACATTTTATTGACCAGACAAATAAGCATTTTATTAAAAAACAATGATCTTCACCATACTTAACAGTTGAGTAACGTGTGTAGCAGTCAGTGCGGTGAGGAGCAGGGGGGCTCGGCCGGTGTTGTGAATGAGGGCCATGACGTCAGGAAGCCAATGTCAACAATGCAGCTCCTAGAGGAGAAAAGGCGTTTCATCCGAACACACACACGGAGACCGTCCACCACGCACCGACTGATGCCCACGGGCCGTTAAAAGGAGCGGTTCTGGCTGTCGTGGGGCTGCGGAAATAAAACAAAAGAAAACAATGCGGACTCACTCTTATTCCTGAGGAATTGATCGCGAGACGAGCAGGAAAAAAACGGGTAAGTCGGTCCCGTCATTGCAAGGATAACAGCAACCATTGGGCTTTACTACGCTTGAATAACCCAGACTACGGGATCCCCTGTCAGCCGTGGATTTGCTTCTACTAATCTGTCTGCCTCACAGTAGTGGTGTTGCGTTCACGGGGGGGGGGGTTGCTCTGTTACTTATCTTTCTTGTCCTGAGCTGTGTGCTTACCTGATGACCGTGGTGGTGTTCGCGCAGGTTAGCGAGGATGCAGTACAGCACTACTAACAAAGTGCTTTGTGTTTTTGTGGCTGTTTTGCGTTTTTTTTGCCAGCGACTTTAATTGCCAAAAAATAAACACTCAAAGAATGAATATTGATAGTAGCCGACTGAAAGTAACGTATGGTTATGGTGCCTTGTTTTGTGGCGTCATTATGACAGACCGCACGCGTCGGTTAATTCTACAAGGAAGTTGTCGGGTCTTTACATTAGTCCCTCGTGCTTTTTTATTTTAGCTAACCACATCCCAAATATACGATGAATCATACAACATGTATCGATAGAAGACTAAACGAGGGGACACACATGTTTTGCACGGGAAACAAATGCAACAACCGGGGCTCGCGCTCCTGTCATGCTGCTGGGGGAGGACAAAGGACCCAGCCTCCCACCCCCTTATTCCCGCCTCAGCCGCTGAAACAGACAGTTCGGTAAACAGCGACCACGGAATAAAGCAAAAATTCCCGTGTGGGCTGTATCTTGATGTGTGTTCGCCGCTACGTTCCGCTACGACAATAATGTACGCGTCAAAAATAAGCGAGGTGATATTGCCCGGTGCCTACATGACAAATTGCGACCTTAAAGGTCTAAAAATAGGAGTTACTGAGGTCTTCTTATCACTACAGCCTGATAAATGTAGTATGTAGAAACGTTTTGATATTCTATTAAAACCCAAGCCTTCAATGTATATTATTCCTGGAGTTAGTGGCTGCTTGTATGACTTCTGTAAGCCACTGTAAACATGCCTTTATTGTGAAGAGATTAGCTCTTTGTCGTACTTCCTACAAATCCTTTTCCCATCTTCCACCTCTCTCCTGATGGGGAAAAACCAGCAGCATCAGAGTATGTGCAGCACTGGCTTGGTGGTGGTGGTGGGGGGGGTTACATACAGTTCAGCTGAATGGAGAGGAGAGGTGACTTGAGCCAATGAAATATTTACCACCGCTGCCAGTTCCAGACAGTTATCTTGAGCAAAGACCGATATCTCACTGCTGCTTTGGCTGAAGATATCGCCTCTGTTATTTGCTTAGTTATGCTCATAATATAAAGAGATCTTAAATAAGGAATTATTAAAGGGACAATCAAACAGATTTTACCTGTCGAGGTCAGGGTTGCTTCTCGTGGAGGGACACTTTCCATCTTGTGACAACGGTTATGTAATGTCTCGTGTGGAGCTCTGTCAAGTCTGAGAATACGCAAATGATGTCATCACGGTCATCTCAGTGTGCAGATTCATCGCAGAGAAGGTGCTTTGCAAAGCGGGGGTGAGGCCTTTAAAAAAATAATAAAAGTCATTCACCTGGCTGGGAGGGGCCGGACAAAAGATGTTATTGAGCTGCATCATGGGAGGTGTGTGATACAGCATACATGACCCATACTGAGGACCAGAGGTCAGAGGTCATGGAATTCTACCATATTTCTTAAAAACGGTCTCAAAGTACAAATCTAACCTGGATGTCGCTTCACAGCATGAGGGGACCGGGTTGGAGTCCTGGGCTATCAGGAGTTTGCATGTTCTCCCAGTGGCAGCGTGCGTTCTCTCCGGGTTCTCCACAGTCCAAAGACATGCAGCTTGAGTTAATTGATGACTCTAAATTGCCCGTAGATGTGGATGTGAGCGTGTTTGTCTGTCTCTGTGAGTCAGCCTAATGTCAGCTGGGATCGGCTCCAGCAACCCCCCCGACTCTGAAGAGGATAAGCAGTTAAAGATATTGCCACTGGATGACACCTAAGTAAGACTGAAAAAAAAGAACAGAGAAGCCAGAGTCTGCTCGAGTCCAAGTCAAGTGGTGTGATCTTATTGATTACGTGTGATCCTGTAGTTTAGTTCAATAAGGTGTCTAAGGGTGTTTTTAGAGTATGGAGATGCATGTATGGATGTGTTTGGTGTTGGCAGAGCGTGTAGTGCCATTTATGTCACTGTGTGTGGGTTTGTCCATGTGCTGGCTTTGCTGAATGGAGGGACAGTCGGAGGTTTGCGTCCTGCGAGGAGTGTGAAACGTGTTTTTTTTTTTCAGAGGTCCGTGCGGAGGCGCTCAGTGCTGAAAATAACCGCGTTGAATCCGCCGCTCTCCTGTAACTCCTGACCAACTTCGACTCATTCATGAAGTGAATCAAGTCTGACCTGTTGGTGAACTGAGGCATTAAAACCCAGGGTCTGTTACGTGATACTAGACCATTGGTTTTGTCTAACATGGCTGTATTCAATTGTTTCATTGATGATGAATTAATAATTGTTTAGTATAGATGCTAGTATTCAGCATAGAAAGTAGGGAAGAGTGACAATCACAGTTTCCCTTTGTCTTCAGATATGAAAATGAGTTTACTGAGATGTAAAACGGATAAAAACAGTCATTTCATTTTAAAAGCAGCAAGTATTTGGTCTAAAAAATGCAATTATTTAAATTGACCATTTATTTTCTGTTTGACACCTGATGTGGGGGCCACATCAATGCTACAGTATTTATTGCACCTGTGCTTTGCTAGCTGTGAGTCTGTCTGCAGTAAAACTGTTCCCCTGCAGAATAAAGAAATACATTTGAAGAACGTGACATTATTATTGTTTTAAATGTTAAAGCATGTAACATCAAATTTGATGCAGGTCAAATTTCACCATCTCCTTATATATGGAAATGTTTGCATGCACCATGTGTGACATTTACGAATGCGGCTACCTGCAGATTGTACAGGTCTGCTAGTGTGGGCTCTCTGCTGTCCAAGTCCGTTTTAGAGTTCATCAAGGACTGAGACAAGAAGGGAGTCCAGTAAGAGATCTGTGCAGCTTGTTCACAACCTGATTCTGATTTTCACTCCCACGCTCCCCTCTTTTGTCTCTGAAAGCACAGCGGTGGGTCAGCCATGAGTGTGGAAGCAGGAATGTGAAGAGAAGAATATGGAGCGTGCTTTAGAGCTCTGCCTGCTTTCACACCTTTGCACACCTGGCCGATCGCCAATTAAAGCAGTCAGATCGACCCTGTGTTTTAAAAAGAACAGACTATCTGAATTTGCACATCTGAAAGTGTTTGTTACCAGGAGGCAACCTCCCCGGTTCTGGGAAGTGAAGCCAATGCTGAAGTGCCTTAAAGCTGCATTCTCTCTAATGTCCACCAGGGGGCGACTCCTCTAGTTGTATAGAAGTCTATGAGAAAATGACTCTACTTCTCTCTTGATTTATTACCTCAGTAAACATGAGTTTATGGTCTCAATCTCTAGTTTCAAGTCTTCTTCAATACAGCATGATGTTCATTTAGTACATTATTTAGACGTATACAGCGTCTCTACGTCACTCCTCCTCAGTCTAAATATGGTCACTTCTGTTCACTGGTTGCATAAAAACAAGATGGCGACGACCAAAATGTTGGACTCGAGGCTTCAAAACATCAGTCCACAAACCAACAGGGTGAAGTCACGACGACTACGTCAACTTCTCATACAGTCTATGAACCAACCTGAGAGGAAGTCGCCCATGTTGGGTAACATAAGTGCAATACAGAGTGGACAGAGATGAAGATGAATAGAAGTGCAGAGGGAGAATGACGTCTTCTCATTCGTTGGCTGGTCATATGTTCAGTCTAGCAAAGCTAAACCCTTTGTTGCGCATCAACACTTTTCTCCTCCCATCTCTACTGCCAAAAATCCCTGAAAATCTTTTTTTTTTAAAAAGAAGTCTTTAAAGTGACATTGCTATGTTTTAAAGGGGTTAAACACAGCTAGCACTCTTTGTACCCTGCGTCTATTTTCATCCTCACTACGTCATGTGAGGACATACTCCCAGAGGGGGATGGGTGTGTGTGTGTGCCTACTCACATGTCCGTACTATATGTCAGTGTTTGCTGAATGTCTTTATGCACATCTGATGGTGTGCTTTCACATTTGCTCAGTCAGCACCAGTTAGTGGTGTTTTCAGGATGTTCATCACGTTGTGTGTGTGGGCCTCTTGCCCAGTGACACACACACACATACGCACCACACACACACACGCACGCACCACAACAGGCAGACGAGTGAACACAGTGAAGTGTGAAGCGGAGCACAGGGCCGAGCTAATCATAGTGAAGTGTCTGTCAGGAGGCCTTACTGTACTCTGCTGTTCCACATTCTTCTCTCTGCATAACCAAACTTACTCTACAATTTAGTCTTTCGAAATAAACAAGGCTTTGTGAAAAATATCATCTCGAAGCACACTTTCATTCAAGTTTTTTTCTTTAAAAAAAGCAAATAAATAAACAAAAACAAAGTAGAGGCCTCCTCTCAACCCTCCCAACTCTGTAGTCATCCAGCATCATTGAAAACAATGGGAATGGATTGAATATTTGCAATGTGGAAGATTCCATCATTCATAAAGATAACAACAGAGAAAATACTAGACAATGAAATGGGCACCTTTTAATTTGAAATATCAATTTAAAATGAATAATTGAAAACAAATGAATTTAAACACAAATATATTCAGGCTTGCAAAGGAAAAGGACCTAAATGGAAAATGCTTCAATGAAAAAGGGTTTCGTTATTTGTATTCTTACTTTGGTGTCATCCAGTGGCAGGATCAAGAATGACAGTGATGTACTGTTCAGGTGTAGCCATATTTACAGTGGTTTACTGAAAGGGGCATTCCGGCAGTTTTGTTTAGCATACCATCATATCTCATATTCATGGAACTTTATTTCTTTTGTACAAGTCCTGTAAAGAAAATAGTCATGCAGTATTACATGCATGATAAAGAAAGAAAGGTTGAATATCCTGTAAACAATTTGATTTGGCTTCAAAATATTTACCCTAATTATTTGTTTTCAGATGCTTTAGAATCAGGAGGAAAATCAATAGTCCATCTTTGTATAAACCCGGACATGCAAATTGTGTTTTATCAGTGAATTATTTGTGACTGTTTTGATCGCACCGCCAAATTACAAAAATCCAGATGTGCAGGCCGTGCTTACGCCATTTTCTGACCACCCGCCGGCTTCTAGGGGGAGTATGAACTGAGCTTTAGCCTCTGGAAGTATTTTATTGTGAAAAACAATTGTGCAGAAAGTGTCGAGCTCTACAACAATCGAATCATGAATGATTAAATTGAATAACAAGTGACTGGAAACTGTTTGAAAAAGAGAAGAGGGAGAAGAGAAGGTATGACGTGTTGTGCTGGGAACGGATTTATTCCGAATTTATCCAGACAGCCGCACATTTTGAGTCCGCATTGATCAGGTAACGGGCGAAATGAGGAGCAAGGACGGGTATTGTCATAGACGAAGCACAGTCCGGCACTGAGGCACTGACCCTGTTCAGTGGAGACTCTGTCACGCCTTGCGACGACCACAAGGGAGGGAGCCCATGGGCTAACCCTGACCGACATAGTGGATGAAGCGAGCCTCCCGCGTCACGTCAAACATCGCGACAGGACTCCTGTGAAGGGCAAAAAAACGAGGAACGCAGCTTAACCCAGTACGAACATTATCCTGCACACACCGGCGTTCGATGAAAGACAGAATGCATTGTCCTGATTGCTTCAGTGTGATGAAGAGAGCTTGTTGTCTTCCTGCGAGGTTCCCTTCTTTTTCTTCCTCTTCTTCTTCTTCTTCTTCTTCTTCTTCTCTGCTGCTCTCTGTCAGAGAGACTGTAATGCATAATGCACACTCCCAGCACTGTTATATTTGTACAGCATGTGCAGGTGAGGGGAAGTGATGGAGGTGTTGCGTGCGTGTGTGCGTGCATGCGTGATGAGTACAGACTGTCCCAGGAGGCGAAGCACAGCTCGAGGGGCAGACAGAGGAAGCTATGCTCACGGTGTCTGATGGATCTCTTTCTTCTACCTCCATATCTCTTTTCCCTTCCTCTCCGATTGTCCACGCCTCCCTCTCTTTCTCCTTCTTATATTCTCACTCACTCTCTCGGCACGTCTATTTTTATCGCGCTCTGCTTCAGCGGCACCGGGGGATGTGCGCAGAGGTAGTGTGAAGCGGGGCTCTCTCTGTCTCGTCTTTTTTCATCAATAAATAAATGTTCTGCACGCCGGATCGCACAGTGCGGCTTTAAAAACTGCTCGTTGTTTCTGTATGGGCAGCATGGAGGGTACAGTGCAACAGCAAATTATGTTTTAAGATTATTTAAATTCAACTTCAGCTCCTCCGTGAATCGCCACCTTATCATGGTGGAGGAGTTTGAGTGGCTCAGTGATCCTGGGAGCTATGTTGTCCGGGGCATTAGCCCCTGGTAGGGTCTCCCAAGGCAAACAGGTTTCAGGGGAGAGCCCAGACTAAGAGCGGTTCAAAACAACCCCTATGATAGTTAGCCCACGGACTACAGCCACCTCGCCCGGACCAGGGAAACCGGGGCACCCTCCCGGAGCCAGACCCAGGAGGGGAGCTCATAGGCGAGCGTCTGGTGGCCGGGCCTTTGTCCATGGGGCCCGGTCGG
>NW_022280128.1:98432-130427 GCF_004355925.1 Anarrhichthys ocellatus
CGATGCTTGTCCCTGCGGGTGGTGGGTCCACAGGGTGGCTGCTCCATGGTGTTTATTCGGGCTGTGCCCGACCGGGCCCCATGGACAAAGGCCCGGCCACCAGACGCTCGCCTACGAGCTCCCCTCCTGGGTCTGGCTCCGGGAGGGTGCCCCGGTTTCCCTGGTCCGGGCGAGGTGGCTGTAGTCCGTGGGCTAACTATCATAGGGGTTGTTTTGAACCGCTCTTAGTCTGGGCTCTCCCCTGAAACCTGTTTGCCTTGGGAGACCCTACCAGGGGCTAATGCCCCGGACAACATAGCTCCCAGGATCACTGAGCCACTCAAACTCCTCCACCACGATAAGGTGGCGATTCATGGAGGAGTACATATATTATATTCTTCACTTAAGGCATGACACTACAGGCAAACGCAAAAATTCTTTCCTGCTTCCATAACACGTCTTTCAGACTAGCAGAGAGAAAACATCCAAAATACACATATAGCTTTTTTAGTTTTTCTGTTTGAGTTCTCTTAAATTCACAAAACGGAAGCAGTAGAAAATGGCTCATATTCATGAATAAACATTAACATTCAAAAAACCTGTAATACAAAATATAACTGTTAAGTCAAAAACAAAGGATGAGAGAGCCTGCAGGCCGCAGGTAGTTTTCTGCTGCGAGCTTCTTACTGCGCACGCGCATCAGAACAATGAGCTGGATCCGGTTCAAAATTAAAAACAATATTTAATGTACTACACAAAGTTCACTTACAAACTGAATTAACTATCAATAGTAATGTTCTCGAGAGCAGAGACCACATGCACGCATCTCACTCACAGGTCTGAATTCAGGTTCTGAAAAACGAGAGCGGAAGTGGTCTGAGGAATGCTCTCTAGAACATTGTCTTTTATATTCCCTGACCGTCGGAAAGTGTCCGAACTGTCCTAAAACGTCTGAACGGTCGATTAGTGATTGGCTCCATTTGAATCCTGTCCCCTCCCTGGATCGATCCTTTCTGGCAAACATCCTGGCTCCTCCTCTCTGACCTGCTGGTCAGTTGTCCGTCCCTCTGCTGCACCTCTGAAAATGCCTCACTCAAAATGATCTCTTTCTGACCCTCAAAACTTACAGTGTTTTAATACCTACAGTGACTATACTTCTATGATTTAATACATTCAATGAGTAAAATACTGTAACATAATATCCTCTACAAGTAAGAATATTGTAAACATAATACATTCCATAAGTAAATATTTTGTGACTTTTTAACCTATTTTGACATTATTATTATTGTGACACTTCTACTCACCACTAGGGGTGTTATTAAATCCTACTAATAATATTTATAATACTGAAATCCTCCACATAACCTTTTGACATGTTTTTAACTGCAACAAGTGAACATCTCCTAATCAGGTAATCCCATTGAGATCACTGTCTCCTCATAAGAGATCCGAGTACAGCAGATGAGAAAGAAAAGTAAACAAGGCCAGACATAACAAAAGCCTATGCAGAGACCATCACATACATCACTAAATCACTAAATATATTCAGAGTTTAAAAAAAAATTACACAATCCAGTCCAGAGATCTGCTCAATATGAGCAGAATTAAAATCATAGCAAGCTACAATCTACAAGAGTCCTATGCATAAATTTAATTGGCTAACATAGTCAGTGGAGTTGTGATTTGTTTTGTGATAGTTGAACTTGATATTAAATTAATTTGAATCACTACTGATCACACAAAGCTGCATTCTCTCTAGTGTCCACCAGGGGGCGACTCCTCTGGTTGTATAGAAGTCTCTTAGAAAATGACTCTAATTCTCTCTTGATTTATTACCTCAGTAAACATTGTAAACATGAGTTTATGGTCTCATTACAGCATGATGTTCATTTTGTAAATTATGGTCCATTTAGAGTCAAATAGACCTTAAAGCAGGGGATGCTTTAGGGCGGGGCTACACAGTGATTGACAGGTCGCTAAAAGAGCCATATACGGCGTCTCTACCTCACCCCTCCACAGTCTAAATATGGTCACTTCCGTTCACTGGTTGAAAAAAAACCAAAAAAAAACAAGATGGTGCCAAATCGCCAAGCTCAAGGCTTCAAAACATCAGTCCACAAACCAATGGGTGACGTCACCATGACTATGTCCACTTCTTATACAGTCTATGGTCCAGCCTCATTCAAATGAACTGAGGAAGGAAAATAACTCTGGATTTGGCTATGACAGCATTTTACAACTTTTAGGACCGAATGATTTAAATAAGGACTATTCAAGTTTTTGTACTGGGAGGTTGATTCACTTCAAAAATAAATATCCACTGAGTTACAGACGGCTCTATCCCAATTGAAGTCTATTGGAGAAAGTCTTTTTGAGTCCCATGGCATCAGATGACCCGGACATTGTAATTTCACCATTTGACCACTATGTGCAATTTACTTCAAGGCCCGGCGCTGTTCCTGGTGGCTTGGTCCCTGACGGACATGAGCACTGATTCTGTGCCGACCTCAGTGGTCTCAGATAAAAGAAATTTCCATGGAACTTGCAAATGATGGCAAAAGTTGTCATCCACACTGGCCCTTCGGCTCCTTCCTGTCTCCTTCAGTGTTGCGAGAGCCTCCTTCAGATACCTGTGCTCTGATAATGTGAATACAAAAAAATAGTATCGGATATATCATCCGTTTTACAGCTGTAGTTCAAGATTAAAATTCAGTTTGATGATTCATGTATTCGTTATCATTAAATATTAATTATTATGTATTTGATTGATGCTTTCTTTTAATACAGTGGCGGCCCCTTCACATATTAGCACTGTTGTTTTTTCCCCACGTGTTTAACGACCAGCAGCAGGAGTGTTAATTGCACTAAGCACCGAGTTACGTAGTCCTTCCTGTTTGACACTCGCTGTTCAGGGTCTTTGGGGCTTCTGCTAATGAGCTTCATCATGTCCAATTAACACTCACCAAACTGCTCAGACGGCACACACACTCGTCTCCCCGGCTGCCTTGTCACTGAGGCTTGGATAGCGGCAACAATTAGCAGAACGCTTTTGAAATCATTGTTTAATTGGTGCTCATTTGATCTACACTGGGGGGGGGGGGAGGCCGGATAGATCATTCACTTCTCACAGATTTGTTTTTGTTCGTGGTGTAATGACTTCCGTCCATCCAGTCTCTACGGCAGGTTGCCTCTTTTAAGGGTTGCCAGTGAGCTGAAGCTCGTAGCACGCATGATTATGAATCATAGTGATATAAATCATCATCGTTATTTATCATTTGTCAGGTGTGTTCTTGTGTTACACTAAAATATTGTAGCGTCCTTGCTGTGGTTGCAACCAGAATTGAGAAACTGCCACTGGGATGTTTTTTTCCCCATGTGGCTTTAGGCCCTGTCTACACGTGTACAGATATTTCAACGGGATATTTTCCTCTACGTTTTAAAGTAAAATTTTGTCCACATGACCCCTGTTTTACAAAATATCTCCGTAAACACTAGAACACAAAAATGACTCCAGACGTTCTCCGGGCCGGTAGGTGGCGATAAAGCCTACATCATCGATACGTCAAATACCAGAGAAGAAGATTCTCAGCCTGCTCAGTGAGCTTAATTTCCTTTGGCGATGTTAACAAAAAGTAAACAATAGTTAAGCGACAGCCAATTATTTCTTCATTTATAAAAATTTCATATTTGGTGCTGTGGAGAAAAACAGAAAAATTGACTGGTATGTGGCGGACGGTGAGGTGGAGTACTTACTTTACAGTATAAATGGTAAATGGACTGTACTTGTACAGCGCTTTTCTAGTTTTTCCAACCACTCAAAGCGCTTTCACACTACTTTGTCATCATTCACACACTGATGGCAAGGGCTAAGTGCCACCTGCCTTTCAGACAAACGCATTCACACACCGTAGGCACAGCTACGGGAGCAATTTTGGGGTAAAAAAAGTAACCCTCAAATTGTTAAGTGTCTTGCTCAAGGACACATCGACTAGCGGAGCCAGGGATTGAACTACCAATCCTCTGATTGAAGGACGACCCTGCTCTCCACTTAGCCACAGTTTGATCCCCTTAAAGCGATGAAAGCCAAAATAAATGTTGCTCGGGAGTCTTGTTATACGCAATATTCAGACATCTCAGTGGCCTTTCAGGAACAGTATCCACACAGATACATTGTAATCAGAGTGTTTCAATATCTACACTTAGAAGGCGTTTTCAAGAATATCTGTTTTAGGCCCCGTCTACACGTGTACAGATATTGTTTGAAATCGGATATTTCCCTCTGTGTTTTGAGTTTTAGGTCACTAAAACTGATATGTAGATCTACTGAGGTGTAGATTCTTAAATACTCCGGTTACTTTAGGGTGTTTGGGGACCGATGACGTCATTTCCCCAATTTGTGTGTGTCCATTTCTCAGAGTCTTCCTTGGCAGTATATTGTTCCTGAAAGGCCACCTAGATGTCTGAATATTACATCATCTCTTTATTTTATAAAGTGACGTTAAACAGCAAATTCACCTCGTCGTCCGTCCACATACGAGTAAATTTTTGTTTTTCGCCATACAAGTATAGTCCATTTACCATTTACCCTGCAGTTTGCATTGAAATGTCAACAAATACAACTTTTTTCTGATAGCTTTTTTTTGGCATTTCTATAATCAAGTGGTTATTTCTGTATTGCTGTATTGATGACGAAGGTCCCCTAACTTTAAGGAAGGGTTTTAACACGAGCCGTAATCTTTCCCTAAACCTAACCCAATGTATTTGCTTTGTGCCTAAACCCAACCAAACCGTAACCATATTGGCGTCTCATCACAAAACTGGGATTTGTAACAGTTTTGGAAATGTGTCCATTCTACAGGACAGATACAAACAGGTTGTCCTTCACAACACTGTCAATGAGCAGACAAACAGGAAGGACTCCTCTTTATTTCACTGGCTTGTTTTTGCTCAGGGCTTTCATCAGGCTGATTTGTAAATGATGATTATAAATGAAACAGGTATAAACACAGTGGAAGTAAGACCTGGGGTGAAAAAGTAAGACCTGGGGTGAAAAAGTAAGACCTGGGGTGAAAAACACTTGTGCTTATTGTTCATGGCTATTTGGAGTTACAGTTAATTTATGAAAATACTGCAGATAATGTTGACTTTTTGTTGGTACTAGCGTTGCCTTCACAGTTAGCAATGGTTTTGTACTGGACTGCATTATATTCAGTATGCTCTCAAGTCCCATTTTCTGCAAGTACATATTGTTCTACATGACAGTGCAGCTTTGACCGTTTTGGTTGTCAGCAGAAAGTATCACCACAGTTACGATTCAGACAGCTGCCAGGTGTTAGTTTATGAAAACGACTCGTCTCTTGTTTGGTGTTTGGATGAAAAAACCTCGTTCCTAATTGCTGTAAGACCCTAGGCCGTATGATACATCCCGTAGTAAACACTGAGGGGTTATATCTGCTTCTTCACTTCCGTTTGGTTTCGCTTCCTTCCCGGTGCAGCGAATTTGAATTCCCGCAGCATTTCCCGTCCCCGAGCATGACTCGCACGGCAAGACCAGCTTCACCCCCCGAAACCCGATGAGCCCGATCCGGTTCACGCTTCCCCATAGCAGCCTGAGGCTAAGTGATGTCAGCCCCAGCCTCCCAGCTGAAAGGAGGGAGTGGAGGTATAAGGAGACACATGACCACGGAGGAGCTCCCCCGGGGGATGGAGCGTCCTCCTCTGCCTCGATCGGGTGAAATCTGATCCATTGGTCCTGGACTGACTCCTCAATGTTTTTTTTGGGGTGGGGGTTAATAAGGGCAGTGGCGTAATCACAGTGTTCAGGATGAGATGTGTGACATGCTGCAGAGGATCATGGGAAACCAGTAAACAGGGCAGCTCTGAGCGAATGGGTGAGATTATCATCTGAGTCACTGAAGCACCTTCTTATGTTCAGTATCATATTGATGCTTCTGGTTTTCCTGCAACGAATAAAAACAAACTGCATTTCATAAAAGGTGATGTTAATCTAGTTGTTTTTTTTTCCTCTACGGGAACTTTGTGGGCGTCATGCAGTCCACATGTGTACTTTCATTTTTCACGCCTACACCGCGCAAAGGAGACAAAATAATCCTTCTGCTCAACATCCCTGGCTTCATGACTCGTTTGGTAGCGGAGCATTTTGCTCTCTCTCAAAAACGATTCATCTTACGCACAGTTCTAATGCGACACGTTTGGCCTGGCCCCAGACACGGACATGTAACGGATACGGTGTATTTGCGGTGCCACGTGAAGGATGGCGATTCCCTGTTTGAGTGGACGTGATTGATAGCTGTGATTGAAGCAACACCCTGCCACCAATGAAACCACACAGTGCTGTTTTTGTTCTGAACACCCGGTAAAACTACCATCTGTAGGTCGCCTCGCTAACTGGATAAAAAAAAGCACAGATTCTCTAATAGGTCATCAAGCCTGAAACCATTCAAATGTTTCTGCTCACTTGGACAGCACAAATCAAAATCAACACAAAGGATTCATTTATCTGGTATGGTTTTCATCAAGTAGAACAAAATGTCCAGTCAAGCACAAGTTTGGGGGTGTTTCTGTTCATTTCTATACAGTTGGAGTTGTCTTGGAGGCATTCTAATGGTTATCAGAGACACCTCCACATTAACTTTAACATTCAGTCATGGTGTTTGTAAGTTGGGAGTCTGGCGTGCCTGGCCTGTGAAGAGTTCTACTAGTTCAGCCAGGATTTGTGTTCTCCCCTCAGTCTGTAACCGGCAGCACTGCTTCTCCACAAACTAACCACAAGAGATGGATTTCTTTCTCTGCAGCCAAGTACTCGCTGGTCTTTAGCCTTTTGTTTTGTTTTTTACTGTGTTAATAAAATAAATCAAACTTATGAGACATGGTTGTGATTGTTGTGATTCTTCAAAGACACAAAATAACACACACAAACTTGCAGATCGAGGTGTGTTCTGCAGAGAAAAATGTTTTTGTCAAAGGATCCTGGTGAATTTGGAGAGTTCAGGTAAAGCGGTGAAAATCCTGTATGTTGTATTCCACTTTCCTCTGAGTAAATAGCTTTAACTGAATAAGAAATATCATCATTGACGTATCTAATATTGTCATTTTTGTCAATTGAAGATTTGGGTTGGTCTTTGCTTTTTAAATGGTCTGTTTGTGGGCTATGGTTTGGTTTCAAGAACATGGTTGGATGAAGTGTGTGTGTGTGTGTGTGGGGGGGGGTGAGAGGCAATTGCAGGAAACCATTTTGAGAAATGGGCTACCAATTCTTGGCCTTTGGTTGCCATCAGTGGCATCCACTTTTTAACATATAAAAAAATATGGGGGGGATGTGCAAATTGATTTAACTGACGAAGGACCAGAATGAAAAATACAAAAAAAACATTTGTGAAGTCTTGGAAATGTGAATTGTCCCAGCATCTTTGAGCCAGACGGAAAACGATACTGCAAAGCATTTACAACAAACATATGACACATATACATGTCACATTGTCTTTATTAAGCTGACATATGACTGCATTCCTATCAGTAATGATCACATTGTACTCAACGAGTTCTTTGCTGGGATCAGGGAACACATGGCATTACTAAAGAGAAGTGTGGGTAAAAAAACATACCACAAAAACGTGTTCTGAATAGAAAAGGAAGGCAAATTAATTACCCAAAGTGTTTGCTGTAAACATCCATCACGGCTCACAGACCCACTTCCTGCTTCATTTCTATCTGCTGTACTTACTTTAGTTGTGTGCGCACAGTTTTCCTGATTTAGTTCCCTAACCATAACGTATCCATAGATTATTTGCCATAGCCACACTCTTTTCTAGCCTTAACCACACTGACGTAAGACGTAAAAACAAATGCTGTCCCTGAATGCCATCCTGAGTTTTGCAGAATCACACTGTGTTGGTGCTCTTGTCTGGCAATGCAGTCGAAAGCAGTGAAATGTCTCAGTCCGCTCTTTCCTGAACATCCAGACAGTGAGAGTGCTCTTCTCATGGTTACAAATGGCCTCCTGATGGAAGCAGATTAGAGCGGTGAGTGCTCCGCATTAGCTTGACCCATGTGCAGTCTGCAACACTCTTGTCTTATGTGTGTGTGTGTGTGTGTGTGTGTGTGTGTGTGTGTGTGCGCGCACTTGTAGGACAAACGGTGAAGGTATTGATGGGGAGAGAGAAGACATGAGAGCGAAAGTACCTAGGTCAGCTATTCAGTGTCGATAGATCGTAACTTAATCCCCGGTTAAACACACACGTGCAGATATTGCCCTCCCCCTACCTGCCCATACCGACACATATGTCTTTCCATAAATGTTCCACGTGCCGTTTTCCAAGCCCCATAGTCCATTTACTGCTCATAATTCCTCACTCCTACAGCAGGCCACTTGCCCTTCACACACATCCAGTAGTCCTCTGACATGCCAGCGCTCTGTCAGGAGGACTGGCTACATGCCGGAGGGGATGAGGCGGTTTCATTTGCACTAAATCCAATTCCACTTGACAATGGCAGGATGAGTTATACAAGTTGAGGGAGGCCGAGGGTTGAGCAAATACATTTGGCAATGACCTCAGAGGTCATTTATCAGGATCTCAATGGCGGCAGTGCAAGTGAGAGCTTCCCCACACCTGCGTTGTCAACAAAGGCTTGTTTGCTGAATGGGAGACGCTGATGTCATGGCAGTATATCGCCGGAGCTTGGGAACTCCCAAAGGGAGGGCCCCCGCAAACTGAGCGAGCACTGAGCGCTATCTTTAGCTGTGAATTGTTTTGGAGGAAATTTCTCCCCAAGATTAAGTTTCATCTCTATTTGTTTGGAAACTTTGATCAGTTGACGTGAGAAGTAAGAGGCGACCAGCAAGCAGGCATCTTTCTAAAGAACCAGTATGATTTGCTTTTATTTATAGATATCTGAAATCAGTTTTCCTTCCCGATACGATCCTGATTTCTGATCTTACAATACCACGTACCGATCCAATACATTTTTTTACCCCGGTTCCAATAGCTGAATGTAAGTACCTAGTAACGATCCGATACCAGTTTTTCCTTTCCGATAGCGTTTCCGGTACCTTCTCATCACTGATGAGAGTTGCTCATGTGCAGTACTGATCAATCAGGATGTAGGGATGTTGTTGTTCCTGTGTGGTTATATGATATGATATGATAACTGTTATTATGAATCCCACTGCTCTTCTTGGTAAGACCCGGCCTTTTGAGTAGTCAAGCGCTAGGATTGGCCAAACATCCTGATTTGTTCAGGTTTTATGCCCTGACCAATAGGCCCTCCCGACCCTAACTACTCCAGGTCAATGCCTAACTTTAACCAATCGTCTCTGCCTCAACCAGCTATGCAAGGCGGGTCTTGCCAAGAAGAGCAGTGGGATTCATAATCACGTGATAATGTGATAGAATAGCGTACTTGCCGATACCAGATCCAGTGATTTAGGCTGTATCAGGGCTATTTGTGATACTGGTATCGGAAAAACTCATCCATCAACCATCTTGATTAAATAATAGCAGACATCTGTTTGCTTAATCTGCACCGTATTTGGGCAATCGTGATTTTTCAGCGTTCAAGCCACGCTAGCAGAGTGGCTCTAGGTGTTCTGACGTAGTGGCGGTCCATCCACCTATCTGACGGATAACTACTTGACGGATTTGCACACAATCTTATACAGACATCAACGGCTTCCAGACCAAAGAATTTTGCCATTTCATTGTCATTCCATTTGGTACAGATATTCATGCTCCCCACATCGCACTTCCAACAATTCTTCAGTTATGGTTTATCCATAACCTAGGACAGAGGACCCCAGTCCAACAGGGAGGAACATTCGAGCAGTGAGGGATGCCGACGGACTTGTTGTATTGGTTCTCAGTCAGTTGACTTTCATGTACACTAACTGTGTTTTCTTTTTGTTAACGCAGGATTAGCAATGTTTGGTAAATGTTTTAAACATAAAATCTGTTTTCATAAATGATTCAAGCAGGACAGTGCTGCTTGTAGCAAATAGATGTCATCAGATGTTTCGACAGAACTCGCCATTCTTTATTTATATTATAAATGCACTCTCTCACACACAAACACACACACACACACACACACACACACACACACAGACACACACACACACACACACTGTATATATACCCAGTATACCCCAAAGACACCATCAGATGAAAATAAGACATAATCAGGACAGAGGAAAAGGCAGGAAAGGGTGGAGAAAAGTAGGGCATAGCAGTACATTGGACTGTACCTTCTCACACACACACACCTACACACATCTACACACACCTACACACACACACACACGCGCACACAAACACAGAGTGGAATTGGTGAATTATCAGTGTTTGTTAATTAATATTTGTGTGTAGCAGCAGTTCTGGGGGAAGGTCCCTGCCTGGTGTTGGGCTCTGCTGCTCCTGTGATGAATAATTCACTGCCTGCTGAGCTGCACCGTCTGTGTGTGTGTGTGTGTGTGTGTGTGTGTGTGTGTGTGTGTGAGTGTGTGTGCGTGTGCGCCCGTGGCTACCTTTGCTCATCTCTGGCTGTCTCAGGGGTTTGAGCGGCCTTAGATGTGTGTGTGTGTGTGTGTGTGTGTGTGTGTGTGTGTGTGTGTGATTGATGGTTCTGCCGGGTTGAATGTAGGCTAACGGAGCAACTGGCTGATGAGGGGAAAGTGCTGAGCTGCATTATGGGAAATACTGGCAGTGCCACTTGGACAGGAGGAAAGTCCTGCTGCTCTGCTTCACTGGGGCTATTGCCTGTTGATTGTGATTTAGAGAGCGGTATAAGACATTGAATGCAGCAGTAGAAGAGCCTGTTGTGTTGTGTGTAGGTTTAGGCATCACTGTTTACATTTTTAACCATCAAACTAAACTACTCTGACTAGGGTTGCACATCGAAAGCATGCACCGATTACGGCTTCCAGTCTAAGAACTATGATTGTTCCTCCACGACTTATTTTGGACTTGAAGTATTGAAAAAGTTCTTCACTCACGCTGAAGAACTTCCACATTGACTACATTTTGTATTGTGTGTGGCTGCCATTGTGCGCTAACGTAAAACTATCATGTCAAAATACAAGTGAATCACCATCTGTAAACGGTTACCGTCCACTGCTCACCGATGTGCTGGACAGATGGAGACGATTTATTCACAGTCGTCTATAAACGAAGCTCTAAATGTCTTGGTAACATACTAGTGGTGTAGCGGAGCGTGGGTGATCCGTGATCGTTATGGATCCCGCGAACAGTTCGGCATGCATGTGAACTGTGGATTAATTACACAGTTTAACTGTCAGTGTGAAATAAAGTTTTACTGCCTATCTTTATCGGACGATAATTATAAAATATATTTGATCTCGAGGTCAGCATTGATTCTTTCTAGTCTCTGGTCCTTGCTATAGGTACACTGTTAACAACAAATCTGTGTTGAAATCGACAGCAGAGCTAGTTAATGCGGGCAGCACCGGAGCTCACAGCTCACATATGGAGGTTCCATTCAGTTACATTGTGATGCGTTCAAGCTCTATTCAGTAAAACTTAATGCAAAGGTTAAATCTAGCGTTATCATGATGTGTTCAAATGTAGGGATGCCCCCCGATACCCAGTTCTAAACGGGAACCGATAAGACAGTAGTAAATACCCGGTGTATCGATAAGGTCCGGAGGTAACAGTTCTGCTATCGTACTTTAGAAGTTCTGGGGTGAGATCTCCATGGAAAAAAAAACTCCTCCCTCTGTTTCTGTGTCTTTGCACGAGGGGCGGAGTTGTGCTTTACTCTGACACACACACACACACACACTGACTCACATCATGGCAGAGAGAAGAAAAAGATCCAAAGTGTGGCTACATTTTATTCCAGGAGATGATGTGAACTGTCGTCTCAAATGCAATAAAACCCTCAAATGTAAGAGAGGTTATCAATAAGGGGAGCAGCTGTGTTGTTATGAGTTATTTTGAAGCTGCTAGTCCTACTCCCACTCCAGCCAACACACCGTAACAATAATTGTTCTTTACTGTAGGGAGATGACCAACTGATCAACTCCAAATGTACTCAAATGTACATTTGTTGTTGGCATTGAAATAGTATAGTCTATATAGTGAGTTATTTAAACATTTCTGCCATTGCCATTCAAGAAAGACTATTTGTTTACATATGAATAATAAAGCAATGTTGATTCTTTTTAAATTGTGTATTTTTTTTTCTCACAAAAGAATCAAAAAGAACCGATAAGAGTATCGATAAAATCCTAACACACATCATAGTTACATGTAATCTTGTCAAATTTTGTCAAGTTTTGGTGATAGACTTCAATATATCGAGTTGCTTGAAGAAAATGTTTTCTCAGCAATATAAAATAGATATTAGAGATGAATTATGACTTGTTTAACTTCCTAACACTGATTCTAAGCAGCTTGTAATACATTATTAAAACTACCAATGACAACATATGTTTTTATCAATAAAGATACAGTCTTTTATTTCCTAATCATTTGAATTGTGTGTTTTTATGCAAATAACCACTGTAATTACTATAACAAAGTAAAAGGATACAATATTTAATTTTTGACTGTTCACTGTCGGTTCACAGAGCAGTTGAAATAGCATTGTAGATAGTCTGGAACCTTGTATACCAGCTACTATAACAACAACAAAACAGTCTGTATTGGCCAATATGATCATTGAATATTACCAAAATAAGAAACCGTAATGGGAGCATCAACATGCCAGAATAATGTCTTCTCCGTTTCCAGTGTTTCTGTCAAAGTGGAACAACGGGGAACTCTGTCAGCTGGAGCTGAATTTAAAAAACAGCAACAGCATCCTAGAATTTGTCTGTTGTGGGGACACAAGTTAATATTCAGAGGATGAATAAGCATTAACATTAAATGACACAAAGGGCATGAGTAATGAAGGTGGGAGTGACATAAATGGCGTACCTACTGTCCAACACCAATACCAGTATATGCAAGAAGCTAATATGGCTTTTTATATTGGCCTTGGTCAATGTAACTATTTGATTTATTTTATAAATTAATATATTAATCTGGTGTGAGAAAGAAAAAGTGCATAAAATAAATGTATGACTACACCTGGGTTAACAATATTCAGCAACCTCTCTGTTCAGCACACCTGCTGAGCTTTAAGAGGCCCAGTGAAGCGATTCAATACGTCATCATTATGTCTGTTTATAGCTTAATAAGTCATCCTCATAAATAGAGAGAACACACTCCCACTGTGCCCTTTGTGCAGCTTACAGTATGTACAGTGCCCTCCAGAATTATTGGCACCCTTTAGTAAAAATGAGCAAATCAGGCTGTGAAAAAATGTCTTTATTGTTTATCCTCATGATCTTTCATTCAAAATATTCACAAAAATCTAACCTTTAACTGAAGTAACATAATTGAAAGAAACATTAAATTCTTATCCTGAAACAAATAGTTTTCTCAAAAATATATGTGCCACAATTATTGGCACCCTTCATTTAATATTTTGTGCAGCCTCCCTTTGCCAAGATAACAGCTCTGAGTCTTCTCCTATAATGTGTGATGAGGTTGGTGAACACATGGCACTGGATCTGAGACCATTCCTCCATGCAGAATCTCTCCAGATCCTTCAGATTCCGAGGTCGACGCTTGTGGACTCTCCTCTTCAGCTCATCCCACAGATCTTCTATGGGGTTTAGGTCGGGGGACTGTGATGGCCATGACAAAACCTTTATTCTGTGGTTGGTGAACCATTTTTGTGTAGATTTTGAGGTGTGCTTCGGATCATTGTCCTGCTGGAAGGTCCAACCACGGCCCACTTTAAGTTTCCTGGCAGAGGCTGTGAGGTTTTCATTTAATATCTGCTGGTATTTGATGATCCATGTTACCATGTATCCTAACAACATGTCCAGGGCCTTTGGAAGTAAAACAGCCCCACAACATCAAAGATCCGCCACCATACTTCACAGTGGGTATGAGGTGCTTCTCTGTATGGCTATCTTCTGTCTACGCCAAACCCACCTTTGATGTTTGTTGCCAAAAAGCTCTATTTTGGTCTCATCTGACCATATAACCCGGTAACCCATTGAAAGTCCCAGTGACGTTTGGCAAACTGTAGGCGCTTTAGTTTGTTGTTGATTGACAGCAGAGGCTTTTTTCTGGCAACCCTCCCAAACAACTTGTGATGATGTAGGTGGCGTCTGATGGTAGTTTTGGAGACTTTCTGACCCCAAGACAACTAACCTCTGCAATTCTCCAGCTGTGATCCTTGGAGATTCTTTTACCAGTCTAACCATCCTCCTCACGGTGCGTGGGGTCAATGTACACACAGGTCCTCTTCCGGGCTGATTCTTAACATCTCCCGTCGCTTTATACTTCTTAATTATGACCCTGATAGTGGAAATGGGTATTTTCAACTGTTTAGAGATTTTCTTATATCCTTTTCCTGATTTGTGCAGCTCAACAACTTTTCGTCACACATCGTCACTGTGTTCTCGGGTCTTTCCCATGGTGATGAATGACTAAGGGAATTTGGCCTGTTTCACCTCATATTTATACCCCAGTGAAACAGGAAGTCATGGTTGACCACTTAAGAGTTCCTAATCAAACAGGTGAACTTAAAAATGTAAAATATGACTGGAATTATACTTCAGTTAGATTTTAATCATGAGATTTTCTAGGGGTGCCAATAATTGTGGCACACATGTTTTGGAGAAAAACATGTCAACATTTTTTTTTTTTTTTTTCCAATAATTTTACTTCAATGAAAAGGTAAGATTTTTGTGAATATTTTGAGTGAAAGACCAAGAGGATAAACAGCAAAGAATTTTTTTTCACGGCCTGTTTTGCTGAAATTCACTAAGGGTGCCAATGATTCTGGAGGGCACTGTATATGTTCTCCACTCCCAAAGCTTTTCTATCTGTGATTCCCTTATCCTGTAAAACTGACTAAACACACAGTAATCAATGTGGTGTCACATGTTGTATTTCAGCAGCTACAGTTCTCCACCGTAGCACAGTTATGCTCAGAAAAAGTTAGCTGTGTTTTTGCTCTCCTCCTCCTCCTTCTCTCTTGTAATTTTACAGTTTGGGGATTATGGATATCAGTTAGCTGCCTGTCTGCCCAGTCTGCTGCTGAAACGTCCCGACCTCTTCTCACACAAATTGAAGCGAAGCCCAGACACGATGATGAAACCACTGGCAATGTCTTGTTTACCAAAGCCCCTCTACTGCCTCTGAACAAATTACTCAGCGTGGTTGGGGGTGGGGGTGTGAGGGGGGTGGGACATGAAGAAGCATAGCTTTAAACTACAAAGAGTGAGATTATTAGAAGTGAGAAATGGGGAAATGTTTACGCAATTTCTCGAAAATCGTAAATGTTGTGCTGGTGTAGTCAATACTGACTGCAGAGCTACCTCTGGCTCTCACATCTCAAGTAATCCTGCTAATAGGCTGTTTAAAGGAGATTCAGAGCATATACATAGCAGCAAACACTGTAAACTCCGTCAGCGCTGTTGCCTTTGTTATCTTTTTTTTGTCATCTGTTAGATGCGAGCAGCCGGCTCACCTGTCGCCATGTTGAGTGCCGCATGGAAGCAATGGAAAGGCTTTGATTTTCCGTATTGAGCACCTTAAAGTTGAACTGTAATTTTAAACAAACTGCAGATTACTTTAATGACTTAAATTAATTTCCTGTTGCCCTCAATGATTTTAAAGCAAAATCTCTCATTTTCATAATCTTTAGAAATCAATTCCTGACCTTGTTTGTTCTTCCGATGACTTCATTATACTGTGTTCCTTCCTCCTAATGATGGATCGTGATATCATGATTTGAGAAATGTAGGTAAAAGCTCATACAATGATCATATATTATACATTTTATACTTACTCATTGTAGTTACTCATTTTAATATCAAATT
This sequence comes from Anarrhichthys ocellatus, assembly GCF_004355925.1. Classification (NCBI taxonomy): domain Eukaryota; kingdom Metazoa; phylum Chordata; class Actinopteri; order Perciformes; family Anarhichadidae; genus Anarrhichthys; species Anarrhichthys ocellatus. Next base: position 114,334 of record NW_022280128.1, read on the forward strand.
CAGTCAATGTATTTAACCTTCCCATCTCCTCTCCTCACCACTGCATACAAAACTTATATTTTAAGACCTTATGCATAAAACAATGAGGAGAAAAAAAATGAAAAGATAGTGAATAAATAACAACAAATAATACAAATACACTCCTTTTTATGCTTTTGTCTTTTGTAACTTCTTCCTCTCCACATTGATTTTAACTACAGCATCTTGACTGTAAGACCTCAGTGGGAACCCCTGAAATTCACTGTATTTCTTATCTCATTTTACTAATTATAATGAATTACTGAATTCTTAATTCCATTAGTTATCAACTTGACAATCAGCTAAGAATCACGCCTACATTGAGAGGGTATATCTGGAGAGGAAAACAAAATCGAGAATAGTAACTAGTAAATAGTAAATAGTTGAGCAATTCCATGCAGCAACAAATGTGGCATATGGCTATACCAGTGGCGGCTGGTGGAAAGTTTTCTAGGTAGGGCCATCCTATCAATTTCAGCAAACATCCCAGTATGATTTAATGCAAAAAAATTTAAGTATCAAACACGCATTACTACTTTGCAGTTCAATATTTAACATTTATTCCAACACGAAAAAAAGCAGGAAATAACACTTATATAATATAATATAATAGAACATGTTTATTTATTGAGATGCCCCTATGGACCTTGTTATAGGAGGTAAAGATCAGGAGACGTAAACATGAAGTGTAATTATGAATACTGATGTTAAATTAAGCTATGATGAGTTTTCACTGTTAATTTACCATCTCAATTACATGTTGATGCCTCCATGACCAAGTTAAGCAGATGAAACTGAGGACAACTATGTAGAAGAAAAGATGTTCACTTTGCCTAATATGTAGCTTGACGGAGTTCTCCATGTGTGTCCTGGTGTTCTCATGTGTCCTTACCTCCTCATCCCTCACTCCCTAACTGTCCGTGCTGGATCTGTCCCCGTTGTTTTAAAAAGCTAAATAAGTTATTAGCATGACATCATCCGGCTAGCCAAACCTGTCTGGTGTACAGTAGTGAAGCTTCCCATGTACTGCTTCCCTTTCCCGCTAGTCTGCTGTCTGATTGTGAGGTCAGGCTGATCTGATATCAGCTCTTTGGTCTGCAGAATCTCCGCCAAAGTTCTCCTCTCAAACGGGTCTTGGAGGAGTAGTGCTCGCGCTCGCCTGTAGAGACTTCTCCTGACGAGAACGCGCAGCTAGGGGGGCAAAATATTGCTGATTGGCTAAATTGTATGTCACTCATTTATATCTTTAATCAGCAATTGGCTAAACTGCTTCATAGACCCGCCTCTTATGGGCAAAAACGATTTGGCCCCCCTAGCTACGCGTTCTGAGACGTGTCGTGCACACAGGCGGAGAGCACGAGCAGACGAGCACATAGGCGGAGAGGACGAGCAGGAAAAGCATATATTTTGCGCAGATATCATATTTTACACATATTACTGGGTACATTCCATAGTTCAAAAAGACAAATATTGACAATTTGTATAATTTATGATTATTATAATTTTTTTTTTTTTTGTGTGGCTCAAGATGGGGCCATGCCCCATTGCCCTCTATTGACCTGTGCAATGGGGCATGGCCCCACCTTGAGCCACACAAAAAACAAAATTTTTTTTTTATAATAATCATAAATTATACAAATTACACAGTTTGAGCTGGGCAGTTAGTGGTCTACAGTAGTGGTGTAACGGACCATTGTCGATCTGTGATCCGTACGGATCCCCCCTCACGGTCGCAGCACGCATGTGAACCTTGGATTAATTCAGTTCAGTGAAAATGAGTATTGGGTGAAGGTAACGTATGTGTTCACATCTCTAAAAATGATATTTGCTCCCTTTTTTCTTTTGTGCTGATCCGATCTATGATCCAATCCGTGACTCTGATCCGTGATACGATCCAAACAGTAAGTGTTATGATCCATTGCACCACTAGTCAACAGCAGAGTACAATACAGTCATAGTAAAATGAATAGTCTGGAAAACACAGTAGATGACTAGACACAAAGAGCAACTTTAGCGAAGGCCTTTCCCCCTTTCTTTGTTTTCAGCAGCAGGCAGATGAATGAACAGAGTGTAGAGCAGTGAATAAAAATTAGAGAACAATGTGCATGTGCATCGTGAACAGCCTGAAGTGTTCCTGAGGGGGAGCAGGAGCTGATCTACAGTGTTGAGATGATTGACCCGCGGGCCACAGGGACAAAAGCCAGAACACGGCTTCAGCAAGCCCCCAATGCCGGGCTCTGCGTATTAAAAAGCCATGAGTCGGCAGACACACACACACACACACACACACACACACACACACACACACACACACACACACACACACACAGAGCCCAGGGCTGATGAGACAGACAGACTGCATGCTCAGCTGTCTGTGTCGGGGCTTTACGTACAACAGCATTGAAATTAAACACAATGGATAGAACTGCCTGTAGTCAATGGGCTGCTTTATATCTATCTATATTTACTTCTAGATATACATAGATGTACAAATGGTCATACACCTTTATGTATCTTACAGTTCATTACATTTCAGTCCAATAACCTTGCAGTGAATAGCTTAATAGAGATGTGTTGAGGTGAAAAGAGAGCTGATAAGTCTTCAGAGGGTGTGTGGGTTTCTTTCTTCTCCAAAGATATTCAGCTTACAGTCACATGCATAGGCGCAGTCTGAACTTTAAGGTTGGGTTTCACGATAATATAAGAAAAAAATATATATAGAGGAAGTGTAATGTGGTCACAACAGAGACTTTGCACAAAAAAACAATAATAATCATGCTACCAGCACGTGCACTTTCATATCCCGACTAATCTGCCCAGCGAGTGAATTACCGTAGAAACCAAACCCCAAAACATGACACAGATTCCTGCCATTAGTATTTCAATAAAGTGGAGCCTAGCAGACACGTTGATGGACCTACCCCAATGGGAGATGGACTTTTAGAGTTGCAGTTTGTTTTTAGATTGGATATATCGTTATGAGGTAAAACGCACACCAACCATTGTTGAATCCAGATTTTTTTGTTGTTTTTTTACAATCTGCTGTCAACTGTCCTCTCCGCTGTCGGCGTCGTCCACTTCGGCGCCGAACCACAGCGCTGCTGTGTCGCTGTCCAGGGCCATGGTGCTGAAACACAGATGAAAGGGAACCTGCAGCAGAAACACCCTCATAAACAAGAGACAATTTGCATATACAAATACATAAATCATGAAATTAAGGCTCGATAGTGAGATATCCTTCAAAAAGTAAAAAATGGATCTTCTTGCTGGACAGATGTGATTGTATGTACTTTTCCTAGTTGGTACAGAGTTAGCTGTTGGACTGGTGTCAGTCATATTTAGCATACTGTACCATGATTGCATGGCTTTAAAATGGCCCCTGTGTCATCACAAACTTGATCTGGCTCCACATGCCATCCCGAGCCTGCTGCTCACCTCTGCACTGCTGGGAGTAAGCTCTCGGACCGTTGAGGCTGCGTCTCTAAGCCTTGTGCTTGTGAACTCTGATGTCTGGCCTACAACGTGCACAACTCCCAGTAGGTCCTCAAGTGTAATGAGGCAGGCGATGAATCGCAGGGGCGTTTCATGTGTTGATACTACCCACTTGCCTTCATCACTATTTGGATACCCAATGCGTCTCACTTGCATTTTATGAAAATCTGGACTTGGAGAGGAAATCAGAGAGGGATAAAAGTAACTTCCAAACTGCTGCCTTTAGTGTCCACAAAAAGGTAGTCCAAGTCCAGAAATCAGTTTAACAACATCTACAACTTTGCAACCTCTGTTTTTTTTCCACCTGCCTGGTGGCTGTGGGAGAGTTTGGCTGCCACAGATCCAGATGTTTCACTCTGCTGTAGCTCGCCCTCAGCTGCATGTTAAGTGTGCCCGCGATGTTCTGTGCTTTGTGAGCCTCTCAGACAATTTGCTCCAACATGGTGTACCTCCTTCATTAGTATTTCTCCCCCAAATTTGGGGGAATGAATGAAATAAATTTGTTATTGGCTTCTTAAACCTCAAACTCAAATGACTCAACAACTAGATGTTCCCCAAATTCATATTCTCTTACTTGTGTCCGTGAGGTCTTCCTCCATAAGGTCCCTTCATATCTATATTACTTTTAGTTGTGTTTTTCATTGTTAGCTGGTAAGGGATCATCAGTAGTCTTGCTTGGGTAGCGTATGCAAATGATGTGACAGTGGCTAGCTGGTTATTAGGGCCCGAGCAACCGACGTCGGGCCAGCGAAGGCCCTATTGAAATTGTACCCGTTTAGGTAAACGTACGCATGGTTGGAGGACTTGCCATACATGAAAACTCACCACATTTTGGAGACTTGTCAGGCCTGGTGAATATAGCCAGCTGAAAAATAATGCATCTTTCTGTGTAAAAAAATGGCTCTCTAGCGCCCCCTACAAGTCGGACCGGCGATGCCCCTCAGCCAGTATGTCCGATTTACTTGAAATTCAACACACATGTCCATATCCGCTAGATCTAAAAAAAAAAAAGCCTCTCAGACCCCTAAGCTCCGCCTGATTTATTTTTGTGGGGATGGAGCTTGTAGGGGTATTTGGAATTTATGAAAACTCACCATTTTTGCACACCTGTCAGATCTGGTGTAGAAACTCTGCTGCCATAATTTGCATATTTGAGTGTAAAAAAATGACTCTCTAGCGCTCCCTACAAATCGGACCGGCGACGCCCCTCGGGCCAGTATGTCCAATTTACTTGAAAATCGACACACATGTCCGACTCCGCTAGATCTAAAAAAAGCCTCTCAGACCCATAAGCTCCTAAACATACTTCAATTGAAAAATATTCAATAACTCATAGCGCCACCTACTGGCTCAAGGAAATGTCATATTCTATACTTTTATTTATACCTCCTAGCCAGGTGACCTGATGACGCTCAAATTTAGTAAGGATAGCCTTAAGACATTGATGATGCATCTTCATGAATATTGTGCGTTTTCGTTGAACGCTGTTGCCGTGGCGACGCATCGTTCGCCATGAAAAAGGAAGATGATGGTTTAGTGGGTTAAGATGCTCAAAAACTCATGGAACTTTGTACATGTGTCATAGGTCATAGGAAGACATAGTGTATATGGGTTTTTGGCTTGTCTGTTTTAAATTGCTTCTATAGCGCCCCCTACAAGATTTCAAAAGAGCAGCCCCAGCGCTACGTTTGAGCTACATGTATGAAACTTGATAGGCACATGTCTCCTATGGAGACTTAAATATAAGTCTCTTGGGACCATGCTCTAAACCCTACCGGAAGTCGGCAAATTTCATTTTTGTGTCATTTTTCAATAGATTTTGGCCTATTTCTAGTCGCTATACTTTAACGAACTCCTCCTAGGGACTACATCAGATCCACTTTAAATTTTGTCAGTACCATGTCAAGACCGTTGTGATTAAAAGTTATCAAAAGCTTTACGTTTAAAAAAAGCTGATGTAACTCAGCTGGACTTGTTCCAAACAGTCTCAAACTTCACTTGCTTGATAAAACTCATGGCCTGAGGATGTCTACAAGCTAATTTCTCCTAATACTCACAGCACCACCTGCTGGCCAAAGGAAATCTGCGTTTTGTGACAAACACCTCCAATTTACATTACTTTTACACCATGTGGTTTACACTTGACACAGAGCAACATAATGCATGTTTGCACGCGTTCTGTAGCGCCAGGCAGCAGATAAGGGAAGCATCAGACTATTTGCAAAGCATCATTTCCAGCATCAGGCGGTCCACGCGGGATTAAAAACGTCTCGCTCGCGGACGCGCCGTCCGACGGTTGCGGACGTTCTCGGACATGCAGGCCGGAGTCCCGCCGGCACCCCCAACACGCTGCAGATTGCGAGGGCCCGTTCATCGCTGCTCGCAGCTTTAATTAGGGCCCGAGCAACCGACAATGTCGGGCCAGCGAGGCCCAATTGAAATTGTAAGGGGTATTATTATTATGATTCTTATTTTTGCCGTTTGGGAGCATTTTGGGGGTACTTGCTTTGCATGAAAACTCACCAAATTTTGGGGACTTGTCAGGTCGGGTGGAACTTAGAGTCTGAAAAGGGATGCATCTTTCTGTGTAAAAAATGGCTCTCTAGCGCCCCCTACAAATCGGACCGGCGACGCCCCTCGGCCAGTATGTCCGATTTACTTGAAATTCGACACACATGTCCAACTCCGCTAGATCTACAAAAAAGCCTCTCAGACCCCTAAGCTCCGCCTACTTACATTTTCCGCCATATTGAATTTAGTGAAAAACACATTTTTGCAAGCTGCTCCTACATGCTGGGTCCGATTGCTACCAAATCTGCTGTGGATCATTAGTGAATCTAGATCATCAAAAGGTATCAAAAGGTTTCTGATAGCTCTTAGCGTTTACAAGATATGGACCAATAAACTTCTTAGGGGCGTGGCTTAATATCAATACACATAACTTCTCAACCGTTTGTCCTAAAATTACCAGATTTTCAGCATGTGTACATCGCATCCTATAACATACCCTGACAATGGTTTTGCATTCAACCACTAGGGGGCGCTACAGTAAACCCGCGAAGTTGTGCTTTTTGTCAGTTTTTGCATTTTTCAGCCTTCGTACGTTAACGAACTCCTCCTAGAGAATTTATGTGATCAACTTCTCCTTTGGTCAGTATGCTCTTAAGACCTTTGTAATTAAAAGTTATCAAAATCTAGAGTTTTCACCGAAGAACCTTGACGTGGCGTGGCGGCCATTTTGCCTCATTGTTTATGAAAAAATAAGTTATTATAAGTTGTTATGACTCCAAGGTACATTATCCAATCCGCACAAAACTTCTTATGCATGATGCTACTTCAAGCCTAAACGTACTTCAATTGAAAAATATTCAATAACTCATAGCGCCACCTACTGGCTAAAGGAAATGTCATATTCTATATTTTTATTTATACCTCCTAGCCAGGTGACTTGATGAGTCTCAAATTTGTTAAGGATAGCCTTAAGACATTGATGATGCATCATCATGAATATTGTGAGTTTTGTTGAACGCTGTTGCCGTGGCAACGCATCGTTCGCCATGAAAAAGGAAGCTGATGGTTTAGTGACTTGGGATGCTCGAAAACTCATGCAACTTTGTACATGTGTCAAAGGTCATTGGAAGAAATATGTTATATGATTTTTTTAATCGTCTGTTTTAAATTGCCTCTGTAGCGCCCCCTACAATATTTCAAAACAGCAGCCCCAGCGCTACGTTTCAGCTATATGTATGAAACTTGGTAATCACATGTATCTTATGGAGACTTAAATATAAGTCTCTTGGGACCATGCTCTAAACCCTACCGGACGTCGGTAATTTTGATATTTGTGTCATTTTTCAATAGATTTTGGCCTTTTTCTAGTCGCTATACTTTAACGAACTCCTCCTAGGGACTTCATCAGATCCACTTTAAATTTTGTCAATACAATGACAACACCGTTGTGATTAAAATTTATCAAAAGCTTTACGTTTGACGGAATGGCTTAGCCGTAGCGGGCGGCTACTTTACGTGATTCCCCATGAAGGAAGCTGATGTAACTCAGCTGGACTTGTTCCAAACAGTCTCAAACTTCACATGCTTGATAACACTCATGGCCTGAGGATGTATACAAGCTAATTTGCCCTAATACTCACAGCGCCACCTGCTGGCGAAAGGAAATCTGGATTTTGTGATAAACACCTCCAATTTACATTACTTTTACACCATGTGGTTTACACTTGACACAGAGCAACATAATGCATGTTTGCACGCGTTCTGTAGCGCCAGGCAGCGGATACAGGAAGCATCAGACTATTTGCAAAGCATCATTTCCAGCATCAGGCGGTCCAGGCGGGATTAAAAACGTCTTGCTCGCGGATGTGCCGTCCGACGGTCGCGGACGTTCTCGGACGCGCAGGCCGGAGTCCCGCTGCCACCCCCGACGCGCTGCAGATTGCGAGGGCCCGTTCATCGCTGCTCGCAGCTTTAATTATTTCTGATATTTATTTTTGTGGGGATGGAGCTTGTAGGGGTACTTGGAATTTATGAAAACTCACCATTTTTGCACACCTGTCAGATCTGGTGTAGAAATTCTGCTGCCATAATTTGCATATTTGAGTGTAAAAAAATATCTCTCTAGCGCCCCCTACAAATCGGACCGGCGACGCCCCTCGGCCAGTATGTCCGATTTACTTGAAAATCGACACACATGTCCGACTCCGCTAGATCTAAAAAAAAGCCTCTCAGACCCCTAAGCTCCGCCTACTTAGATTTTCCGCCATATTGAATTTAGTCAAAAACACATTTTTGCAAGCTCCTCCTACATGCTGGGTCCGATTGCTACCAGATTTGCTGTGGATCATTACTGGATCTACGTCATCAAAACCTATCAAAAGCTTTTTGATAACTCTTTTCGTTTCCAAGATATGGACCAATAAACTTCTTAGAGGCGTGGCTGAATATCAATACACATAACTTCTCAACCGTTTGTCCTAAAATTACAAAATTTGCAGCATATGTGCACATCGCATCCTGTAACACACCAGGCAGAGGATACAGGAAGCATCGGACTATTTGCAAAGCATCATTTCCATCATCAGGCGGTCCACGCGGGATTAAAAACGACGGTCGCGGACGTTCTCGGACGCGCAGGCCGGAGTCCCGCCGGCACCCCCGCTGCAGATTGCGAGGGCCCGTTCATCGCTGCTCGCAGCTTTAATTGTGATTGACTCTGAAAGGGGAACCTGAATTCGAAGATCATATCGTACATATGAATACTGTTGATATTTGAAGGCTCTTCATTTTCATTCACTACAAATTCCCTCATGCTTCTATACAGCAGTTACAATTTTTTTTAGCAGTCAACTCACGACAATTTGTCACTTTAAAATACTACTCTACTTTGCTACCAATTTACCCGCCCCATGCTACAGTGTCCTAGCCTCTTTCTTTCCTCTGTACAGGGTGCCAGAGAGAGTGATGTCGGCAGGCGAGGAGCGGGATGGGGAGGCGGCAGCGCCCATGTACGTGTACGAGTCCAAGGTCCACTGTGCCAATGTGCTGTTGAGCCTGGAGGAGCAGCGGCGGCAGGGCATCCTGTGTGACGTGACTGTGCTGGTGGAGGGCAGGGAGGTGCGCGCACACAGGGCCGTACTCGCCGCCAGCAGCCGCTACTTCCTGCAGGCCCTGCTGGGTCACAACGGGTCGCAAGGCGAAGCGGAGCCCATCATTAACCTGCCAGACAAGGTAAAGGGCCAAAGTGGAACCCGAGGAGTTCCACAAGGAGACGTTTTGGGGTCATTTTAAAAGGGAAATGTTACAGGGAAACTCAAATCTTTCAAAATCTGGGCCAATGACCCTGATAAGGTCCTCAGTGTTATCTCAGTTTGAGCTGGGAAAGTCCTGTGGCTAGTCCTGTGGCTTTTCCAAACCTGAAACACATGAAAATGCCTCTCGGCTGTAGAAAAATTTAGTAATCGTGACAAGCCACGCTGCCTAGTGCGTTTTCAGCGTAACAAATGGTTAAGATTGAATGTTTTTTATGGTAACTATAAAGCAAGGAATGTGTGTGCGTGTCCTTCACACATCTTGAGAACCGTTCATTGGATCTACTTCACACTCGGCTTGTGTTTTGCTGGGTTCCCAAGGACGTGCAGTGTCGAAGTTGGTGCAATTTGGATAACGTTCAATATTAATGATCTTTGAATAAACAAGCGTCCAGTGTGTGTGTGAGTAGTCCTGCCATGCCAGCTTGTCCCTCTTTTTCGGCTCCGTTACTACCTCCACTGCCGACTTAACGGCGGAACAGCTCTGTCCACCCCATTCCGTGTTTGTACCTTTTATACAGAGCAGCGAGGCGGTACAACGGCGAAGCCTTGAACAGGCTGAAAAAGGGCTTTTGTTGTACGGTACGGTCATATTGATTAATATGACCGCGTAACTCCACCTTACAGTGATCACTTGCACAGGCCTCCACCCCCTAACGACCACATCCTCTCTGCTGTCCGTTCACTCCTCGCATAAATTACTGGAACTCATTTTGGTATAGAGGTAAACAGGTTAGGTGTAGAATTTAGAATTTTTCAGTTCCAAGGACACTGCTATATATATTACTGGTATCTGGCAAAACACCAGTGGTTCTTCTCATAACACAGCAATAAAGAATACACTTACAGGCGCTATACACCTCACATGTTTTTAGTCATGCGCATCTGATAAAAATCTACTTTAGTGTATAAATCGACTTATTCTTTAGTCCCATTTTATGCACAGAGCTGCAACCTGAAGCATATTTTTTGCTTCAAGTCCATTTCTGCTGAACTAACCTCAAACTAACCGCTTATTTGATTCTAAGGTCTGGTCCCACCAGTAAGTGCTACGGCGGTTTTACCTCACGGTGCTAATTGCCAAACAGCTGTACCTAGTGAGCTTATTGTTAACACGCCAGCTTTTGGTTTAATGGATTTACTACACCCCTGTGATTGAAAGCAATCCATCTTTCCACAACAGTGTTTTAATAGCTGGTGTGATTGGCCAGTGTAACATGGTGTTAAATCAAATTAAATGAAATATCTGTGTATTTCTTCACACATATTGAATGTAGTTTCCGTGGCTTCGTTGGCCTCAAAAACATAATTCTAGCTGTCTTTTCAATCATGTCATGGTACGTCAGACACAGAGGTAAATCCATGCTCACAGTATTGGCAGGAACAGTGGCTATGATGATCGATTAATACCATTTGTGTAATTGGGAAAACTCTCTCAGTGCACATACAGCTCTGATCTGGTGTTTTTATCAGTCTGAAGAATTCATCTGGTCATTAATCCCCTTCTGTCGATACATTTTCCTTCTGTGTCTGAACATAAAAAATTAGGACACAAGGTATAAACATATAAATAAAAGGTGAAAACTAGATTTAGAGTGGAAAACGACCATGCATATTTGATCCCATCTTTCTCCTATGCCATTTCTCTCTCTGCTGCTACTCATCAGCGAGGTTGGTACCGGTGTGCGGTGCAGCTTCTCCTCTCGGTGCTGATGCAAGCTGAAAATAGGCTTACATGCGCACCCATGTACACACATGCACACACAGCAATATGGAGCAAGCACATACATGCAGCAGCACACGCTCTCTCACACACTCCGCATATGAACGCACATGCAGTAGAAGCTGACTGTAGTGAACGAGAAGAAAGCAGAGGAGATGATGGGGGGGGGGTGGGCGCGGCGCGCAAAAGGATCCAGGCAAGAAGACAAGACGAATAAGATTAACAAGGCGGGAATGTGGCAAAATAACTGACGATGGAGGAAGTGGAGTGGTTGCTCGTGGGTAAAATTCTGTTCCATCCATTTTCAGCTCACGACCTCTTCGTTAAAGTCACAATCTGTGTTGTGTTTCTCCGTAAATGATGTCAGAATGTTGTGACTTACAACATTGTTCTTCTTTGAATGTGAAGAAACCGCACTAATTACAGTATAATGAATCTCTTGGAGTCCTAAAATACTCTTTGACTAGAATAATGGAAACTCCTTTGAAAAATATAGATGCTTCTAATATTTTGTCCACCCTTGGTTACATACGTTGTTATGTTATCAATATCTTTGCGAACAAAAGCCCTGTACACTAGACTAACAAGTCATTTTCTAAATGCTTTGCCCAGCTAGAGACTGAAGACAATGTCCTTGGTTTCATTGTTAGAACTAGGTGGAAACAATTATGGAGTTCAAATAAAAAGAAACCTGCATAGCAGAACCAATCCTTAGTCTTTAGGGCGGCCCTTCATAATTGGCAGGTGCCATGCAGAAGTTGTGTGTTTGTGAGCAATCACATGCACAGTGCTGTTGTTGCTACAGCTGCTAACGTGCTAACAGACACACACAAACGGTTCACAGGCACAGCTTGACCACCGCAAGGTGTCTTTACGGTAGCTCTGGCACCGTTGACACTACTTAGCCCTTGTTTGCAGCCCTTTGGTCGCATGACAATGTTAAATCAGGCAGAGGCACTTCAATCAGGAGACAAGTGAATGATTAGGAGTTAACATTTATTATGACAGATGCTGCGTTAATGAGTTACGCAGAAATTCTTTGGCGCTTGAACTCGACGAGGAGATTTGTGATCGAGTTGTGGTGGTGATGGTGGCTGATGAGGCTGACAGAATGATGAGTTGATGAAGCTGATGAATCTGCGAAGATTGGGCGGAGATGGGGAGGTGGAGGGTTGCGTAACAGCAGCATGAATGTACTGAAGGTAGAGAGACAGTCATATTTAAGATCGACAGCAGCAAGATGATAGGCTAACGATGTCATTGTGTTGTGTCGTTGTGCTATTGGGGAGAGAGACCAGCTGATCTAGACAGCTGATATCATGATTAACAGCCCCAAACATTGACAGCCAGGAAATAATGAGTGTGCCTGCATGAGGAGTGATTGGCAGATGTATGGGAGATAAACTACAGGCTTAGGCATGCGAGAGTATAGTCTTCCTGTCTGAACTTACGCTAGAGCTTCATTTGGTGTAAGAGAGCTGTGTTACACCGTGGGAGTAGCGTGAGCAGCACTTTGTCTCTACACAAGATGTGTTCAGGCACAGCATTGAATTAAGGTCTCCTGTGTTTTGGCAGTGCTCACAGCCCAACATACAATCACTGTAGTCACACGCATAAAACAGAAGAAATTAAACTTGTTGAGTTAAAATACACTTCTTACAGCAGAAAGGTACGGCCTGGACTTGATTTCCTTTGAGAAGTTGGAGGATGCTAGGTAACCAGATGTGTGGCAGTGCTTACAATTTTTACGCTACTAGCCTACCCGCCTGTTCAGAGCTAGCCGATAACTTGGCTCCCATGAAATGCTGCTTGTGGCGTTGTCGAGAACTGCTCATTGTTCGTTGACTCCAGGGAAGTGAAGAAGAGCTTGGGTGTAACATAAGTGTATCCAGCATTTGGCAGCAAAAGGGAACGTCAGTCAGTGAACGTCGGCCTGTAAAGGCCCGCTGCGGTCTACATGCGTGATTTAGTCCGCAGAGGCATGAAGCTAATGGACAAAGCACTATTGAATGTTTATTCAAAGTTTATTTATATTGGACGTGTTAAGCAACACGTCCTTGGGTCCCCAGCAATACACCCGCCAAGTGTGAAGTACATCAAAAGAATGGTTCTCGAGATATGCAATGAACATACCCACCTAGATTCCTTGCTTTATAGTGACATACTTAAGGCACTGAGTAAAACCATTCCTTCATATCCTGCTTCTCTCGTCGACAGGTGACAGCTAAGGGTTTTGCTCCACTGCTCCAGTTTGCCTACACAGCCAAGCTGGTTTTATGTCGAGAAAACATTCACGAGGTCATCCTGTGCGCTGACTTCCTGGGTGTTCACAACTTAGAGGACTCTTGTTTTCGGTTTCTTCAAGCCCAGTTACAAAACGACAGCCAGCACGCCAGTAATGGCAAGGTGGAATATGACGATGACATCACGGCGGACGATGCCAGCTTTTCTGAGGCAATATCCTCGGATGATTCTGCAGAGACAAGGCAGCAGACCAATCACAGAGCAAGCACTGCATCGCTTCCGGCTGACCTTTCTCAATGTCCTAAATACAGGAAGTATCAGTACCAGATCTGCGATGACAAGCACAACGGAGAAGACCATGATAGCGGTGATGATGTCATCTTGGCAAACCATACCTCAGTCAGCCCTGTGAGTTCACAACTCAGAGACAGCAGTGCTGCTCCACAAACTCTTCTTACACCCTCCAGGATCAAAGAAGAACCATTTGTGTTAGAGGAAGAAGGAGATGAAAGGAGTGGTTGCAACCCAGAATTGTGTACCGAGGAGGTACTGGAGATGGAGCTTGAGGTAGAAGGGGTTCCAGTAGCAGCCGAGCACTCTCCGAGCCGAGGGTCACCCTCTTCCTGCCTGCGCTCCTATCTCCAGAGAGGCGGCCTAGATCTCAGCGGTGTGCCCAGCACCACCATCCAGCAGCTACTCACCAACAGACTGTCCCTCAACCACTACAGGGAATTGGTCAAAGACAGGCAGAGGGATAAGAGGGAATCTCTGGGTCGAGTGGTCCTCAAGACAGACATCGCAGATGTCATACCAACAGCGCTTACTGGCAAGAACACGGAAAGGCCAGTTTCCAAAGTGTCCTCCTCTAAACATGAGGGGGATCTCGACAGAGCCAGTGTGATTTTCTCCTCAGCAGCTGGCGAGCAACAAATGTTGGCCCATTCTTACACGGAAGATACGTTCAGAAAAAAGGTCTCAACTCTGATGCAGGTAGAAGCTCCTTCTTCTGGTCGGTCATGCCTCACCACCAGCTGTCCTGTTCCCATCAAGACATCAGCCCACTCCCCTTCCCCTTCTGAGCCCCGAACCCAAACCTCCAGCTCCTGCTCCTCCTTCTCTTACCCAGAGGATGCAGGCAGCGGTAGCTCGCCTTTCAACCTTCCCCAGTTTGACTTCTCCTCATCCCCGCACTCAGGCTCCACCTCTGGACTCCCTCACTGCCTGGCTGGGGTGGTGGAGCAGAGGAACCCCCTCAGCGGTGAGCTGGTCTTCTCTCAGGGTTGCACCAATATCAAAAGTGAACATGGATTTGGTGCCAGTGGTGGCAACTCCAGCGACGAATCAGGCTCTTTCTCAGAGGGAGACAGCGAAAGCGGCGTCTCTAGAATCTCTGGCCCTGAGGTTAGTGTAATCCTTTATTGTTCTTTCTTGCCAGTGGTTCTCCTTTGTGTTAGCACTTTTGCTGAACAGCTCCCACCAAGTCAGAATGGCACTGAATTTCCCTTAGTTTCCCAAGATTCTCATGAGTCAGTTTTTTGAAGACATTAGTGACCTGACCTGACCTGAGTGAGTGGAATGGGATCACAAGCAGGAAACAACATGTATGCAGTTACAATTTAGTGTAAGAGTAGCTCAAGTACAAACAAGTCATGAGATCTAAAGTCAGCTTGTATTAACTTAAAGCAGAAACTGCTAGCAGGAAGAGCATATGAGGTATGATGCATATGCTAAAAAAAAAAAGCCTAATGTAACTTACTGACTCCAGGACAACAATATATCCTGTTTACCAGTGTGCGAAATACCCGGTGTCAATCGCGAGGTTGTGTGTTTGTTTAGGTCACAAACTGAAGTGAAGACAGGCTGGCTTTCGCCCAACTTGTTGAGGCTCTGGCTGGCTGTGTCCTTTCACGTTACGGCAGTCTCTTGCACTCACTATTCATATATGTGAATAAACGTTTTGCGGTTTGAATAATGAAAACTGCTGGCCATTAGTAAGCTTTTAAAAGACATTTTAGTGACAATTGCAAGTTGTCTTGATATTAGAGACCTTCTAATATTTAGCTGTTGACGCTTTCAGGGGATCTCAATTGTCAATCAAGGGGTCTAGGACCCCAGTATGTATGTAGACTCTTTGTCTTGTTTTGACATTACTAAGGCTCAGAATATCCCAGCAACATGGTTCTTATACCCCTGAAACACTCTCCTCTATCCGTTCACATACACGTTTGTGGTGTGTAGTGGGCATACAGGCAAATTTGAATAACGTTAAATTCTGTACATTAAGAAAATCTAGAATGAAGGTGTCACTCATATATCAGGTGATGACATTGCAGAGTAGCCCAATTTATGCTGGTATGTCTTGCATGTACTGACGTTTCCACTAGTCTGTAAATAAATCCCTGTACTGCTTATAAATGGCGAGGTTTGTAATTCGCCAGTATATTATCTTACCAAAGTATCGACCACCTCCAAGCAATAACCGGCTACTAGCACACATTCCTGTGCTAGTAGCATGTAGCAATGACTTTTTTTTCAAAGCATATTTGCGGTGTGGTTTACAGCTGGGACTATTCTTAGACTGTTTTTTCTCTCAGGTGAAATTACACAAACACTTCAAACATATAGGCCTTCTCATTGGAGTTAAAAGAGTCGTATGGTTTCCATGGTGATGCCTAAGCACATGCACTATATGAGATGTGAGATGAGTCATATACCGGAGCTCTCTCTCTCTCTCTCTCACACACACACACACACACACACACACACACACACACACACACACACACACACACACA